>NW_018408743.1:154204-256735 GCF_002113885.1 Mizuhopecten yessoensis | reverse complement strand
ATTCCTACCAACTTTCAGTTCAATCGGCCCAGCAGAACTTGACTTTAAGTTTGAAATGTAAAATGTTAACGGACGACGGACGACGACGGACGAAAACGGATAGCAATAGGTCACTTGAGCTAAAGCTCAGGTGACCTAAAAACACTGGGCTTACTTTCTGAACCTAAATTATCTGGAAAACTGCTTTCTGACCATAATTTTCCGAAAAAATCAAATCACGTTTTATCTACACCAAACATTGATGAAATCAAACGAAACAACGATTATTTAATTTTCATTTACAATGCATTTTGTCCAATATTGTGTACCCTGTTGACATCATTACAATGTTTTCAGAAAACTACCTCATGGCTTTTCCGTCTCAAGAAGTGTCAACATTACGAAAACTAATTTCCCACAGGGAGTAATTTGATGAAGTTAAGGGGGAACCTCAACTGAAGACAAAGAACGATAGAAAACGGGATCAAACTACTTGCTTTTGTACATTGATGCGAAAAGCATTGGTTCACCTTTCAGAGGTACAATATGTAACTCTTTAGTTGTATAGATCTAGAAAATGTACTGTTAACTATTTTTGATAAACAGTTCTTGCTGCATCACAGTAAGGTGTTTTACATTATTTTTTTTCACCACAGCAGTTTTAAATTTTCCATTTTTTCTTTAAAAAAAAAAAAGAAAAAAAAGGAAGGTGTTGGTTCACCTTTCAGAGGTACAATATGTAACTCTTTAGTTGTATAGATCTAGAAAATGTACTGTTAACTATTTTTGATAAACAGTTCTTGCTGCATCACAGTAAGGTGTTTTACATTATTGTTTTTCACCACAGCAGTTTTAAATTTTAAAAAAGGAAGCACCAACCTATATAACTGAGAAATGTCTTTGGAATATAGCTAGTCTATCAAATGCATCATTGAGTAAATATTCTGCAATCAAAAAATAAATAACAGGGATAATTAGATCTAATGAACCTTAAAACTTTAATGTAAATTTGTGGAAAAAAGTTCACTCTATTGCTGGGAGGTGAAAAAATTACAAACAAACAGGACACTTGAAATTCCTAAATTTAAACATTAACAGGAAAACCATTTCTTATAAGGATACTAAATCCTGTGAAGTGACTTGTGTGTAAAAAATACCATATTTTCTGTACATTAATTGTACATAGCATTTACAAATTTATGAAACGTCAACCACTTAAAGTTCATAATTCCAAGGAATATTGTCACACCTTAAATGAATATCAACCGAACTCATTTCACACCATTTACAAGCATGAGAAATAGTAAATGCCAAAATGTCAACAAAGAAAAATCTTCATTAAGAGCTGCATAAATAAATGAGTTCATTTAGAGATGTTTTCGGTTGTCCCCCTTCACAGTCTAGCACACAGATATGAAAATGATTTTGAGAAGTTGTAAACTCAGAAGAAAAACAAATATTAAATAACTTATGGTACTTGTCGTAGAGATTACAAGCTGTAGACGTCATTGGCATACAAGAATGGTGAGGTGACTGGAAACACAAGAACTATCCACAATAGGAGACCCATAACAAAACAGGTAACGAGCTTGGAACGTGTCGGCTTCGGGTAGCCGAGGGCCTCCTTGAACGACGGGAATCCCATGTGATTACAGAAGGAGTGGGCTATCACTGGTGCTATCAGATGACCTGTCAATCAAATAAAGGGTAAATGTCGATCATTGACATAGAAATAAATAAATTAGCACAATATCAAACCACAAAAATTTTGCACATAAAGTATATTAGTAATGTGCAAAATAGTTATTGAAGTTGGGTTATCTCCCCTTACACTGTATTCAAGAATGGACAGTCTACGTGTAACATTTACCATATTACCCTGATACATGTACATTGTATATTGCTTTCAGAAACATGTGTTAACAAATTTTGACAAAATATACACAATGGGTGATAGTATATCAGAGACTTTATGTGATGATATAGAAGAGTTTTAAGAGCGATAAAAAAGATTTCTTGTAGCTGTTTTGAACATTTTCTACCATACCTGTTCTTAAGAATAGGAAAGCTGAATACGCTCCGAACATGGTTGTATAGAACATCTGAAAGCCTGGGGATGAAAAAGCTTGTTAGTTAATGTTAATTTAAAAACAAGATCTGCAAGTCCAATGATGGATCAATACATTCAGCTAGCAGTAGACTACAGTACATGTTACTTTTAAACATATTTTACTCACACATCAGACATGGCTCTATTGAAGATGCAAGACAATGTTCCATATAAAAGTGTACCTCTTTTTTTTTGGATATTTTGTTTGCCATATTTTCCATTTCCTTTCACTTAATTTTATCAGCTACATTAATACATGTCAAAACAAGCCTTTCTCAGAATTTCAATATGAAACCCTTATTTTCTTTTAAAAACGAAAATACGATCCACCTAACAGTTGACCGTGTGCTATGTAAATGTAGCTCTTGTGATCCCTTACCTGTTTGTTTGATAGCGTCTCCTACTTTCTGTTGGCCCTGTATTACCCTGTCAATCATATGATGTATATGTGCTGCGGAAAAGAAATAAGACATGCATTTTAAACAGTGGGACAAAATGTATTCAAAAAAATGGTCCAGATGGATGTTCTCAACTATAATAAGGATGTCTTCACGATTTCCACGATACTTTAGGATACAAATTTCCATATCCATTTTAATTACAGAGCAGAAAACTTAAGGTAGAGAAGACCAGCACCTTTCTACTGAATTCAGGTCAGAACATTAGTTTTCCTGTTTAATTTATGTTATTTGCTGGTGCAGACCATTTTAGAATTTTAGAAAGTTAGAGCATTGTGAAATATTCCCTTGGTTTGGTTTGTTTGTGTTTTACGTCCTATTAACGGCTATGGTCATTTAAGGACGTGCCAGGTTTTGGTGATAGAGGAAAGCTGGAGTTCCCCGGGAAAAACCACCGACCTGCGGCCAGTACCTGGCAACTGCGCGACCAAGTGGTGAAGGGCTAGTAGTAGCAAAAGGTCAGAGGCCTTAACCCCCTATATTCCCAGTAACATTACAGATAAGGAATAGTATAACAGACATGAAGACTGGTAGCAAAGTGGATAAGCTCCTTACAGACAAGGTATTTTGCGAAAAAGAAATTACAATAAAGGATATTTCTGTTGTATTAACTTTTTCTCATGGTAAATGAGGAGTCACCACAAAGTTATAAACAGCTTAACAAATTGGGAACTTCTCTTCATTGAAGACACAAGACAGAGTGCTGAACTCTGTCTGATATTCAATGAAAATAATTTGCAGCGAATAAACAATTTCATACTCTCAGGTGCTTATCAACCCTTCATTCTGCAGCTACTAAAAATGTCTTTTATTAATACTTTTATTTATACGTTTTTACATTCTGCAGCTATTAAAAACATGTTTCTGCAGCTGTTGAATCTTACCAACTCCAAAGAAAAGTGGACAGATGAACACAGAATATCCTTCGCCAAAGCAAGGTACTAGTAATGGTAACATGCACGCTCTAAAGATGAATTCCTCGGAAAAAGGTGCCTGAAATCATAAGAAATATATCAGCAGGATTAAAATAGGTACGCTCTAATACAACTTTGTCCTCTCCAAAAAGATATCTAAATTATACAAACATATTGATGATTAAGATTTGTAAAATTTCATCTGTTAAACTTACAGACAATGATGATCAGTCCACAAAATATAGGATAGAAATTAATGCAGAACTTTTAATCTAGATTAATTTGGCTGATAACCATAACTGCTGGTAAGTCAAATACCTGCAACTTTTGAAGTCAAACTGTTAAAATAGATTTTATTTCCCCAGCATCTCTCCAGGTTCATCCCTTTAACAACAGGTAGCCCCACGCACAAGGCCTCTTTCCCTTCATTCACTCAACTCTCTTATTTCTTCTCTCAACCAATCATTCATTCTTTCATTCTCATTCATTCCGATATGTTGTACATGTAAGTATGTCATTTAATCCAAATTATTTATTACATATACATCCCCGACTAATTCCTTATATTCTTATACATGAACAAATATTGAAAGTACCAGGTACATACAAACTTATATGCCAAAACTCCTTCAAATTCACCAGTACTCCAGAGTTTTGACATATTCTAGTTATGACATTCTTATAAAGTAAATATGACCAACCAAAAACTTGAAAGTATTTTCTACATTTATTTCTTGTGTTGACAAAAAGAATGTTTTCCCGATTCTACAAGATTACCCACCACAATGTGATTCCTGATCCATGTTAAGTTCTGTAAACTATTGGTCCAGTACCTGGGTTCTGTAAAATGATCAAATACAACATTACGTTACAGTAAAATACAGAAAATAACCATTGTGATAAAAGTTAAACATTATATTTTCACTGCATTATGAAATATCAATTTATCATTTAGTAGGGAAAAATAATAACAATTTATAAATTTAAACCAATGACAGCACAGTTGAGTGTGGACAAAGAAAACTGGTGTTCTGCCACACTTGTAAAACATATATAAGTATGGTATCCAACATGAAACCATTTAACATGTTCCATTTGTGGTGATTAGAGATGTAAAATAGCACCTCCCTTCCCTCATTGACATCCCTCCCCCCCNATGATCAGGAAAAGTGTATAATTTTCTTCTAAAAGATTATGTCTGTCTTTCACTCTACCCAACTAAGTAGCTTATTTATATTCATATACATGTTATTACCAATTAAGATACAACATATCATTTATCTAGAACACGTAACAAACACTATTAACTACAGCATTCCTCTACTTGTACTAACACTTTGTAAATCTGGGTTCCATTAACACTGTTAACTTACTTTGAAGATACTTGTATCAAGTAAAAAGCTTCTTTTAGACTTCTAAACTACACTCTGGAAATCAAAAATCATTGATAATCTAACATGTTACCCAGGGAAGATTTACATAGGAAGGCTTTGGAAGCCCTGTAATGTATAAACTTTTATAATACACAGACATATTTTTTGTATCCAGCACATGTATGAAAATATTTCAGTACATACCAAGATAGATTCGGAACACTCCGTCCATGTAGTGAAGTCCTAAAGGTCCCAGGAACAGGATCTATATGGAGGGAACAACAACGTGATACGATTATTTTTGTAGAATTGTAGATAATTTTTTAACCTGCAGAAAGCTTTACTAGGGTTACCTCAAGGACTTGCTTCATCAAGCTGCATTCAAGAAAAGTTTGAACCAGTGATAATTCATAATTTATTAAAATTAAGACAAAATAATATTTTTTCAGCTACCACTACTTCAAAGTACATGGTGATGCAATTTAGTATTCCGACTTAACTGTTAAATACAAACTGGTATGCTCTGATCAATTACTGTAATATCATTTCCCATGAGTTAATAAAATATCTATCCCAACCTGAGACTCAATGTTTTGGGTACTACATGTACTCATGTTGTTTAATTAGCAAGTTCATAAAACTACTACTTGGGTTGGTTGGTTTTATAGCGTGTATCAACAGCTAAGGTCGTTTAAGGACGTGCAAGAAACCCAATCATGGTTAGAAGTGTATCATTTTGAAGTCTTAGTGTCAGTAGTGTTTTTTTAACTGGAAAGAGTTCTTAAATTGAACTCTCTGGTTTGTGTAGTACCATTGTAAGGACTAATGGAAACAGCAACGCTGGCAGGAATCCATGGAATCTCACACCGAGCCACACCACCAAGTCGTGGGCCTGTAAAATACGAGAAAATTCATTATACATCAGGAACATATATGAAATGTTTTTAATTAAAACAAATTTTAAAGTAAAGGTAAGTTTTTTAAAACAATATGGTTACGTTTCTTTGTTTCAGACATGCCAATACATAAATAAAGTTTACCTTCAAATTCCCAAATTATTTCAAACCATATGAGCACAATTATTTAGTGGTTATACAATTGCAACTCAGGAATTGTTTTTCTTTATGCAAGCTTATTTTTCTTACTCAAGTGTTTTTTCAGCACAGCCATTTACCCCCAATAATTTCACTTACCGTGGTATATTTAGATCGGCTAAATACTTTATAAGTTATTGGATATTTCTGTCCACATCTGCACAAAATTAATTAGACTTGAGGGAAATTTGGTATTAAAATATTAATTGAAGTCTATCATAGACAAGTGTTGACATGAAGAATTAAATTTCATTTCTTCAGGATCAATGACATTCTAAAAAGTGAGATTTTTTTTTGTCTGAATAAGATTTAATAACATTGATCCAAACTGAGTTTTTCATTGGATATAATCAAACATAAATAGACTACATTCAGGAAATTGATGTAGATTTCACACAGGAATCATTTGTAATTTTGACATAGAAGTAGTTTTTAAAGGTGTAATCCTATTTTAATAACGGTTAGCCAGCTAGACATTTTCATATACTGTACAGTGATAAATCTACATGCGAGTCCTGGGTCCTGCGCAGACCCATTGAATTTCGATATGACTGATAGAATTTCTGAAAATACTAAAATTTAACATGGTGGCACCCATATACCATTTAACCATACAGTTGAGAAAAAAACCATACAAACTAATTGTAGATTGATCACTGTATACATGCGAATATACTGCATTCACTGACGATTCACCCCCGATAGTACGTAACTGACCTCTTCACTCTCCGAGTATGTTCCAAAGCACCTCAATAACAGTGGTATGATCACAGATATAACACCAACACTCATAAATCTTCTCTTGATCGTTACTGGATCATCTCTGTGAAAAAACAAAAATAAAATACAGGCAACATTCATTTAACCTTATTAAGTCAAGATTACTCCCAGAACCTTAACTTGAAATACATACTTGCCAACTCTTCCTATTTTTGATGGAGACTCTCAATTTTTAATCCTAAAATTGAGCATTCCTATATATTTTCTAAGATCCCATGATTTCATCTGAAAGAATAGTTCAAAAGATGCCATTTTAAAGTGTTGTTTTGTCCCATGGGGTATACACAAGTAATGTCTTTTTAATTTTGAGCATGCACTATCTTCCCCTTTGAAATATTTAACAGGGTTGGAAAATATGGAATCAGGTTCAGTGTCAGTTTGGGTTCAGTAAGGAGATGTTCCAGTAATTGTACAAGATATTTCATACATCTAAAAAGCTATTTCTAGTAGAAAGATTATTTTAGCACTTTTGCATTTTGTGTGTCAGTGATTTATGTTTTAAGATTCTTCACTATTTTTCATCTTTACAAAAAACGAATCAAAACATCTTTTCTTGTTCTTGGGTACCAAATTTAAAACTCCCCAGGGACCAGAACTCCTAGAATTCCTTTGATTAAAGATATACCTTTGTATGCAACATAAGAAGAAGATATATAGTGAGATATTGATTTACAGGGTTTTTATATTACTCTTCATGTAACTTAACACACAGATACAGATACACAGATTTATTCTGACTGTAGGAAATTGTACAATTTCCTCTGCTGTCAGCTCAATTTTAAAAGTTACAATAGTACATATAGTTGGTTAAACATATTAATAACATGATTGGACCAGACTTGTTCGTTTTTGATAAGATCGAACCTATTGAGCCTGCTTTCAGGCGAGCCTTGCCAAAGCTTTGCAAGGCCTGCCTGTAAGTTGGCAGGTCCGTCAAAATTTATACCCGAAAATGTTCAGGTCCAGTACACTCTGCCGATTGAGCTATATAGCTATAAAGACCTATATAGCTATATACACCTATAAATTATAGCTGTATTGTGCTATATTTATTTTTCTCAGATTTCAAATTTCATTAAATTAAAGCAAAGTCACATAAAACAATAAGGTTAGATGTTTATTTTCATTTTTCATAAATGTAAAATTTCCGGTTTTTTTACATCATTATTTTTTAAAAAGAATACTTATATTTAATGTCTTTTGTTATCAACCTAACGATACAATCTTCTTTTAAAAGCGACTTTGTTTCGTTTTCTTTAAAAAAAGAAAATCACTTGAAAATAGCTCAAAAGACCTATTTCAGATAGGTCAACAGAGCTATTATAGGTCTTTACAGCTATATAGCTCAATCGGCAGAGTGTACTGGACCTGATGACAGTGATGTTATATTTAAAAACAGCCAAACCGGTTGAACCGGATACGTGAAAGGGGCCCTGGATATTGCCACTTTAATTGCCCTGAAAAAAACCTTTAAATGGATGACAAGGACATTGAACTGTGTTTAGATTTAAAACACAATGTCTAAAATAAATAGCCTCCTCTACTGTAGTCTAGGTGAACACGTTTTCACTTTTGACGAGTCGGAACGACTTTTTGGGGTCCAATTCCGGTTTGTCATCTTGATGACTGGGACATATCATTCGTGTAAACATTCACCTGTTTTTATGTAATGCGTCTGTCCAAATATACAAACTTCCGACGTATATACATGCGAACAACAGGCACAAGAGAACTGACTGCCATCCCGCAATCGCACCAAACACTATAGGCGCCATTCTTGTATTACTGTAAACTTTCGCGTCTTTGTTGAATGGAAACTTTCACTAAGGGAGATAACTCGTGTCATACGGGCACCTGTGCTAAATATGAACAAAACTTCATTCTTGTAAAAAACAATGAAAAATGAAAATAATAAACATTTAAAAGAGCACTGTAATGCATTCACAATATTCTCTTTTTGGAATGACATTAGGTGAACGCAAGACACCAATTATACCTACATGTATACATATATATATATACGTCTCTGTTCCGTGATTGACATTATTAAACCAGAGTCTGAGACTATCGTATATGATTTACTTTGCAAACATAATTCAGCACGGAGCAGGGGAAAATCACAACTAAATTGCATCTTTTTGAAGCTGCTTTTCTCTTAAATTGCTTACTATAATGAAGGTTAAATACACAGATACTTACTTAATTTTCAGGTAATTAAACAATTATAGAACATATACGTTATTTACGTATAATGCAATTTAATTATATTTCGGCAATAGTACACGTACTATAACTATTAAGCATACGTGCCTGTCCATGTAATAAGAATTAATATCTATAAAAAGAATAATGCACAGTACTGATTGAGGATAAATGAATACTTCTAATTCATATGTTATCTGTGTGATGTAATTGACAAGAGTTATATTTACATTACTGATCGTGACGCAGTTGCATGTCTACCTGTAGATCTCCTTTTTACATGATTTCTTCAATACTCGGCTGGTCTGCATTAATTGCCATTCAAATTCTTGTAATTAAGCTTTTGATGGAAACGATTTATCAATTTGCAATGCGCGTGTCTCGAGAATGAAAAAAACGTTAACATACATGTAATAATGACAAAATAATATACAACATTTATATAGCGCCCTATATATATAATTTGTTAATGTTCTCTAAAGCGCTTTACAACATATGGATAATAGTATTAGTTATAATTGTGAAACAAAAACAAAGGCTTACAATCACTTTTATACATTTAAGCAAGCAGATAATCGTCGCAATGTACACATAGATGAACAAATAAAGATTGGTATTTACATGACGTCTTTGCAAAGAGCCTAAAATGCAGACGTGAAGAGGTGAGTTTTAATGTCCCTCTTGAAATTGGCCAGGGTATTGGACTTTCTAATAGTAGACGGTAAGCTATTCTACAACGTGGCCGAAACCCTCCCAACGCGCCGGTTTCCATAGGCCACAGTTCGAGATTTTGGGACACACATGATTCTGAATCCGACCGCAGTGATCGTGACGGCTGATACAGGGAAACAAGCTCCTGTATGTACTGGCCATGGGGAGCTGTTCCATTCAGTGCCTTGTATGTGTACACCAAAATTGTGTACTGCGACCTGTATCGTGCAGGTAACCAGTGCAACGAATGTAACACATGTGTGCTGTGCTCTCTCTCTCTTTCGAGTACGAGTAACAAGTCGTGCTGCAGTGTTCTGGACCCACTGCAGACGACTAGTTTTGTCAGATATCCCACAGAGCAGGGCGTTACCATAATCCAACCGAGAGCTAACAAGTGAATGCACCAAAATCTTGCATGCATCTGCAGTTATAAACTGCTGAATACAGCCGATGTTCCTGATCTGGTAGTAACATGATTTGGCAATAGCGTTCACTTGTTTCTCCATGTTCAGTGAACTATCAAAGTATACCCTAGGTTTTTAACAGCTTGGGCAGTATCAAAAGTTCTGGCACCGACTTTGAGCTGGAGAGCCATTGTTTGCTGACACTTTGGGGAAAAGACGATTTTAGCATGTTGGCGTTCATCCAGGTACTGATATCTGTCAGACAAGCTTCCAGATTTTCTGAAATTGTATCCTTACTGTCATGTGGTTTGATGACCATGTAAATTTGTGTGGCATCAGCATAGCAATGATAGCGAAGGCTATGGCGACGACAAATCTCTCCAATCGGTTTTGAGTACAGGTAATATTTCCGTGGTCCTAACACCGATTCTTGAGGAACCCCGAAATCTAGTACGATAACTCTTAAACAAAGATAAATTATCGAAAATTGATTATAACAAGACTGGAACAATTTTGAAAGACATATATTAGCAGGGTACAGATATATATATAAAAAAAGCAATTCTATCAATACAATACAATAGGGATGGGGTAAATAAATATATCATAAATACATTGTGTACAAGTGTTGCACACACCTCTGTCAAAGGAGAGTTACCCTCTCGCATTAGCTTTAATTCCCTAACATTGATGGAATGTAAAGTAGCTTACAACAGTCTACTCCGGCTCCTCCTGAAACACGCGTGTCATTCCTAAGTCGCCCTTTGCTTTAAAACGTAAAAACCCAATGGGTCAATACCTGCACCTTATCAGTTAAAATCCCCGTCAACTAGTTTTAAAAGTACGCTTTCGAATAAATTTTAAATTCTTTCCTTGTTTGTTTAATATAAGAATTTGTATTTTACGCAGTGAAATCTTTCGCTTGGTAGGAAACTTTACAAATGCCACTTGTACACGAATGAATAAAATAAAAAATGAAAATTGATTGATAGACATCCATCGCGTAGTTTCTGCGACGAGGCCTTTGATTTAATTTATAATTCATGCTTTTATTTTATTGTTTATGTTGATAAATTTATTTAGTTTTTTAATGTGTACCAATTGTATTCAAAAGGTAAATTGAAGTTCACGTGTTGCGGGGTATGAGATATGCCGTGATTGCGGTCATGATATCATTCACAAAACTACGTATTGTATATCTTCAATGTACGTGTAATATTTACTTAGTCAAACAGTTATGGATTTTTTCTAGTCACTTCGGCGTTATCTCGGACTTGAACCTCTCGGCACACTGACCGTTATCTTCGAAGCGACCCTCTCCCTACAATTCTGCTCGGTCAACGTGTCACCTTGTACCATGAATGACATTCTCGATAACAGTCGAGGGTGGTGACCGAAAGCCTTGTTAGTTTCACAATCTGTTCAACCATTATTTTTGCTATCCATATCTTATTAAAAACTTGTATATATTGTTATGCTGAATGGGTACCTCCTTACACTACACATAAAATATGTTATTATTGTTTATTTCAATCATGACAGTAAGAGGCTAAAGGAACGTAGCATATTTTGTTTTAATTTCAAATCAAGCTGACATTCCTTTAAACGATTCAGTGGAAACACAAAAATGTAAAAAAAATATATTAGCTTAGAAAAAAGCCTTTTTTTCTAAAGGTGTCGTGCCATTTTGTGTTTTGTTATTTTGGTCATTCTGGACGTTTAACGAATTTTATGTTTATTAAAATGAATACCAGACAGGAACATTTGAATTTAACTTTTATTGACATGATGCTTGGGATAGCTAAAGAGTAAAAGTTTTGTAAACCATTAGCTTTATTCTCACCTTTTAAGGATTATCTATATATTATTATATATAGAATTTCCTTTAATTTACGTTGTGAAAAAGAGACAATCTTAAAACTGAATTTGTATATAACTTTATTTTTTAGAAGCATTACTGAATCATTATGAGCCCGTGCTATTGTTAAGGAATCATAAAGAAGTTCCACTTGTAAACCGCCTCAAGGGTAGATGTGGGTTGATATCGGTTACCATTCCTGCTTATACCTGTCCAAGTAACTTTAATATTCGGAGTGGCTATTGACACGGTGATTGTATGACGAATATGATAATTGATATATTAGCTTTAGGCCAGCTGTCATTTTCTATATAGATACAGTTCAAAGTAATATTATATAACGTTAATTACCCTTTGCCATACCAAGCAACATGTATGAATATTAATAAAAATAAAGGTTCAGTCGAGTCAGGTCTCCGACTCGAAAAGTTATGTTCGGAATATTGACCCTTGATTTGTATACGATGACATCATGTATTGTGTTTTCTGTGAATTGAAATAAAGCAGCAAATGAAAGTTAAAACTAAATGTCGACTTCTTTAACCTAACTACGTACACGTGTATTTACATTGTAACCTGGTATCCGTTTTGAATTTAGATTAAATTACAAAAATATTAATCGAATTGATGAAGTTGTGTCATGCAGAATGTGAGAAAAATAAACTATTTATAGAATGTTCGAAAAGACATATCTGTTCAAACCACGGAATTAGATTAGAATTAGATTATCCACGGACTTAGATACCGTGGAATAATAAAGTTTAGTCTTTTTTTTCAAAACAAATATTCTGAACTGCAAGTCAATTATTAAAAAAATTGCTCTAACGGGAAGTTCAATCGTTTCCTGATAAGTATGTGTTGGGTAGTACACGTGCTCTCACGTGTATTGCTTATATACACACTGTGTAGACACACATACGTTTCTATTGGCCAATTTGTGGGCGTTGTTCCCTTCGCGACATATGACGTCATCGTTGTTTTCAATGAAATTTTACTATACGTTCGGAACGCTCTGACCGTACCCGGCACGCTCCAGTAGATCCAGTTTTATATAGACGTTCGATAGGCTCAGACACGGGAGGGAGAACGGCTGTCACCATCATGCCAGGTCCTGCGATAGCACCGTTTTTAGGGGCGACGGGGAGACTTATGAGCTACAGGAACTTTAGCGAGGCATCAGCAGTCGGATTCCTTAGCGCCATTCTATTCGCCGTTTTCTCAGACCCCGTCCGAAATTTTGTAGACTTCGGTGAAAAATGGATGGAATTGTCGGCTTTACCCTATCAGATGAATATCGCCTTGTTGGGTTTTATTGTTGGCTATGGTCTCGTCAAAGTACTGATGTTGGCCAGGATAATGGTCCTTAAAATGCTCCTTAATTATCATGGATGGATGCATAGTCCGAAATCCACGGCAACAAAGGTAAGAGTTCTACATTTGTTGTGTACGTTACAAATATTATGCAGTCTGCGCCATTAAATTGAGGGGGCCGCTCCCAGGGGAAACACTAACACCTTCCATACCCCATAGGCAGTTCGCACTTTTCCGTAATTTGATTCATCAATTCATTACATTTTTTCTTATCTGATGTTGTTCTTAAGCTTAAAATATTCTTATCGTAAGGTGGCACTGCTTACGTCAACAAAATGGCAGTTAGTACCCTATTGGGCCTTATAGTGCAGCCAGTTACATGGATTTGTTCTTTAGAAAGGTTTCAGTGTATTTTTTAAACAAGCATATACAAATATAACATACTGAAATTTGTGTAGACCCAAACTTTATTTTATTTCTAATTCTCATTAAACCATATATCACAGGTCACCATGTTACATGAACCATATACAGATGACACGCTAGTTAAGTTATAAATATACTTCACTAATGACACTATTTCTGAGACTGATATATGTTAATAAAGCTACAGATATTTATCTACAATGAACTGACTTATATGGCGTATGGCACAGTTCTATTTACAGTATATTGTACAGATATTACAAGACTGTGACCAGGGATCGGACCATCACAGAATTAGATTATCTAAGTCCGTGGTACCATGCACTTTAATATCTAGAGACAATAAATGGATACAGACACTGGGGTGAAGAGCTATGCCACACCCCAGTGCTCCCAGCAGCTGACTGACATGATCAGAATCTTCAGTCACTGTGTATTGTAATTGTCAAGTGACAGTTTATATTGATCGAACTTTGTATACCAGGTAACCATGGATCCATGTATTTACAAACGTTTGATTGATTTTGATTTTTTTATCAAATATCATAACTGTCAGTGTTATTTCATATTTGTATGAGATCAGTTGAATGAATCTCAGCATATGAAAATAAATAATATTTTTTATTTCACAAGAGATGTCCAAATAATTACAAATGGTATGAAGTCCAGACTCCTGCAGGCAATCTGAAATCTACATGATCAGTTGATAGTTTATAGTTTAATAACAAAATATATTTATTCATCTGAAATCTATATGATCAGTTGATAGTTTATAGTTTAATAACATATATTTATTCATGTGAATGATTTAGGTGCCAGGTGGTAATATGCCAGGTTCAGTAAGCCTGTGAAATGTTGGCGTTATAAAGGGGGTTGATCACGATATATGGAGGGAGACACAAACAAATGGTGAAGAGAAAAGGAAAATAGGGCCTTGATTGTTATACATTATGATGGCAGTAAGCCAGGTGGCAAGTGAAACGAAGAACAATAATGGTTATATCAAGGTTTTACATTAAAGTATAGATAAAATTTTGTGTAATAGAAAACATCTTTTTGTCGGAATGACAACGCTTATTTTGAAAAAATGTAAACAGTTATACCTTAGGTGTACACAAAGTCAATAGCGGTGTAGGTAAATATGGTCTCCAGGTATATATACACAGGCTTGACTGATTTATGAACTGTGTAAATACGATCTCTGTACTGGTCACCCTGTTCATAGGGATTAGCCTATTTGGACTTTGTCCCCACTATATATATATGGTTCAAATTTTAAACCAGGTTGTACCTTATAATATAGCTTTAAATTTCATCTTTGTTTAAGTCAATTTAATTTTAATTTAATTAAAAAAAAGTTATTTATATCTTCAATCTATACACATGATGGTTAATTAAATATCATTTTATTGTTTTTATTTTAATTGAGTTGTCAAAAACTTTTATAATAATAATAATAATAATTCGAGGTTCTTGTATACCACTTTATCACAACCTAGTTCGTAGGTCGTCTCAAAGCAATTCACAAATTATGATCCGTGGTTATAGGGCCTTTGCAACCATCCAATACCTTTCTCAACTCCCTGGGGAGCGTATACAGCCTTCTACGTTCCTACCACTTACATTTATTTATTCATCCATTTATTATATCTTACAGAAATATACAAATAACAAAATAAATGCTGTATACAGCATAATCAATCATACTAAGCTTGATATCGCCAAAATATTTTCTCTGTGTAATCATCATTATAGATTAAAGAATATTACAACATAAACAATTTCAAGTTTTGTTATTAAGAAATTTTTAAGTAATGTTTTTTTTTTTTACTCCTGCATATATACTCTTTGTTATTAAAAACTAAAGCAATTTATATGAGATACATGAAATTTATTGCTATCCGTCGTGCGTCGTCCGTTAACATTTTACATTTTCAACTTAAGCTGAAATACTGTCAAAGGGATTTCATTAATATTTCATGGGAAGGTTGCTGACATCTCCCTGACCAAGGGTTGTTATTTTTCGGGTCGATTAGAAATCCAATATGGCCACCAAGGCCGCCATTTTGAAAAACTATATCCAGCTTAAAAGTCAAGTGCTGCTGGGCCGATTGAACTGAAACTTGGTAGGAATGATCGACTCATGGTCCTGACAAAGTGTTGTTATTTTTCGGGTCGATCAGAAATCCAATATGGCCACCACGGCCGCCATTTTGAAAAACTATTTCAAACTTAAAGTCAAGTTCTACAGGGCCGATTGAACTGAAACTTTGTAGGAATGATCGACTCATGGTCCTGACAAAGCTTTCTTATTTTTCTGGTCAATCAGAAATACAATTTGGTTGCCATGGCCGCTATTTTGAAAATACCTATATCAAACTGAAAAACAAGTTTTAATAGGCCGATCTAACTGAAAATAGGTTTAGGAATATGGTCCTGACAACTTAAGTAAACGTTATACTTAACAATTTTTTACTCAAATTGGTACATATTTCAACAACAAAAATAAATACTGTAGGACTCAGGTGACCGTTAAGGCCCATGGGCCTCTTGTTATTATGACCACAGAGATCTCACCTCGATGCTATAACGCTGCTTGTACAATAATGAAGTTCCCACTATGTTCTTTAATAAGACTTTGCCCCGCTTTTCGTTGGCCACAACCCTGGCTACGCTTATTTTGTGCACATTCAAAATGAGCATAAGGAGAGCGTGCAGCTCCCTGACCTAGGAGATCCCACCCCGACCAAACCACTCTCATGGAGATCCTCCCACATTTGGCTTACTATTGGCCTTGATCCTGATTGGCCACGCTCTCGGCCACTTTTCCATCGTAGTAGAAGTAGCGTCTATGTGTGAATTGGGTATCACAAAAATTGTTTGATGTGTACAATAATTAAATGAAAACATTAAGTCAGGCTTTGGTTTTGGCAGTGGTTTGCCTGGTTTTGCCCCAGTCATGTAACGAAGCATTATTCTTCACTCTGTCAATGTCATTACATTGGGTTACCACACCACTTCACTAAACTGAATATTACAGGGGCATTTAAAATGCTTATAAGTGACATGACTCAAGACGACTCTAAGGTAGCAGTAATTTTTACCGGACATGTCTGTCGGACCAGCATATTTCGCATGGACTGAACACAATGCCATGGGTAGAAACTAACATCAAAAGAATTGTTCTAGGGAAAGTGGAGACAGAATTTATTTTTGCCTTTTATGGTAGTGTTGGGAATTGGTTGAAGTTTTATGATCAATCATTGGTTACCACTACTAGTAACTGACCAATGATCGATCTATAATCATTTCGTAAAAATACATTGTGAAATTTGTCCATGCTGCTAAAGAAACAGTTGCAGAACCATGTTAGAATCGCCTGCTTTTAAGAACATTGAATCTGTAACAGATATTTAGTGGCTATGAGAAGGCTTGAAAGTAAAAGTAATTCATTAACGATGCTTACATAGCAGCTGAAAATAAATATCAGAAGAATATGAATTCTGTTGTTTAAGCGTTGTTAAAGTACTGTGTCTAGCAGGGACATAGGCTTGAAATCATGGATCACTCTACTGAAAACTAAATAATTTCTATACCACACAATTTATTTTAATTCCGACTAAAATCAATCGTTAGTTCTGTATTCAATTAATCAGTTTAATTTAGCTGTCTGACCAATAGTCGACTAAATCGATAATGGAACACCGTTATTTCATGGCGTCTGTTTATTTAGTCCATTGCTTTTGAGACCCATTAGCGATCAATTAACCGTTACCAGGTAGTGTAAAGTATGATGTCATCATGATGTTTTGTTATATAATTCTCAAAAAGTTATATATACAATGTGTATACGTACTAGACAATGTTGATGTTTTCTGTCTCGTATTGCTAAGAGAATCAAATTGATCTATAACCGTAATGAAATTTTAAATGTTGGTCGTGATAGCAGATTGGCTTTATGCATATATGGTAGGGACATGCAGGAGTATAATTTTGAATGATGGGAGTCATTTTCGTTTATATAACATTGAAGAAATTTCAAAAGGTGACAAAAATGTTACAATACCTTATAAATTGATATAAGGTTTAAAAAAAAGTTTATTTGTAAAAATGGTCATTTAATTTCTATCCATAAGTTTGTAAAGCTGTTTTATCTGGTGACCGATCATTTACAATATATCTCTGGTGACCTGACGTTTAGTTGAATCTTGTGATATGCCTGTATACATTATGATAATACAGTGTACATAAGGTCAAAAGCCTGTAATCGGTGATCACTGAAGGGGTGTGTTGTAGTTCACAATGTGGGTCATAATGTTGGCCAGTTGATCCTTGGTGTGTTCTTGTAATTGTGTATCAGGAAAGCAGTTCTTCTCATTTTCAGTTAATTTCCTCTGCTACTGTATATCCCTAATGTAAGACGCGTTGGAATCCCTGCTAAAATGCATATCCCCTGCTTTTGGTCCTGAAAATTTACCTTTTTTGAGGAGGAAGTTTGGTTTTGTGGCGATTTTTGGAAATGTCCCCCACATTTAAGAAGGACAGGTGATCTTAATGATGTTTTGCAATTTTCACAAACTCAACCCCCACCAACCCACCCCCCTTTCAGAAATTTCGAAATTTTGTTCCTAAAATGTGACCCGGCCTACATCGAAATGTATCACATTTTACTGAAAACATGATTTTTTTTTAGACCTTACACATGTCTGGAGTTGAGTTATCTGTGTCATATATATATAAGTCCAGATACCAGTATTGACGTTTGGAGCATGTATGTCATTATGTCACATGAGTCCACGTTACTTGAAAGGTGTGTCAGTGTATGCATATATATGTCTGTCTATACAGGTGTGTTTGTGTATAGCTTTAGAAATGTACGTATGTTTTGGCTACGTATATACACATACTAGGTACGTTTTGGTCTCGTGGAAGCCCTTTATTTCTTATCCACCACAAATACGCGTCCAGTGACCCATTGGGAATTTTCTCATTCTGTATCGGTAGTCGTTCTATTGAATGGTTCATTTAGCTTTATAGAGCTCTTCACATGTAAACATTTGTGTTGCTGCCTCATCAGATACGCCTTGATAGGCTTGTTTATCGTTCGTTATAGACTATAAAATACATCTACTGTAAATGGGTTATCAATTTGTTCCAGACATGTTGGAACATTTTCGTTTTATACACTCCAACCAGTAAATACATGTTTATCCTACATGATCATGGTTGCACATGGATTTGATTTGATTGATCATGAATTTGATTTTAATAAATAAAAAATTGATACATACATTTTTAGGGTATCACTTAGTCTTAGTCTATACAACCTCAGTATTATACTCTCCCTTCCCTCTTGATGGGCCCTTTTTCCTTCCACTATAAATAGGTTCTCATACGTCTGTCAGGGTAGCTCGACTCACACTCCATATATATCCAAAACGACTTTATAATATTGTCAAAATTCTGCTGGATCATGGTGGTAGTATAACAAGGTTTGGCAGATTTATAGAGTATGTGGCAGTATAATAAGGTTTGGCAGATTTATACAGTATGTGGCAGTATAATGAAGTGTTGCAGATCTGTATACATGTACATGTATCTCTATAGATAGGTGGCAGTATTTTGGGGTTTAGTAGATCTATATATCCTGGTGGCAGTATATGGGGCTTTAGCAGATCTGTAGATCCTGGTGGCATTATTTTTGGTTTTGCAGATCTATATATCCTGGTGGCAGTATATGGGGCTTTAGCAGATCTGTAGATCCTGGTGGCATTATTTTGGGGTTTAGCAGATCTGTAGATCCTGCATGGTGGCATTATTTTGGGGTTTAGCAGATCTGTAGATCCTGGTGGCAGTATTTTGGGGTTTAGTTGATCTATATATCCTGGTGGCAGTATATGGGGCTTTAGCAGATCTGTAGATCCTGGTGGCATTATTTTGGGGTTTAGCAGATCTGTAGAACATGGTGGCAGTATATTGGGGTTTAGCAGATCTATATATCATGGTGGCAGTATATCGGGGTTTAGCAGACCTATATATCATGGTAGCAGTATATTGGAATTTGACTTATCTGTAGATCTAGGTTGCAGTATGCATTAAGGGTAAGAGAATATGTTTCACCCTAAGATGGGATAAGCACGTGCTGTGATCAACACACACATACAATTAATGAACAAACAAGCCAAAGTATCTGTTGAGAATTGAAATGGTTATTATATATACGTGTAACATGCAGGTGTAAGAAAAATAATCAACCATTTAAAAAGTGTGTAATAGAAGAACGGATTTAGGAGAATTTATCCAAGACTTCCAGCTGGCAAAATGTATGGACCAAAAATTGAGAACCCTCTGGGTGTACATGTAGATATCTAGAGTTCTCACTACCACATCATCACTTTGTTATGCATCCTCCTGAACCTGTGCAAGTCTACACTGTTATCCCTTCTTCTTCTTCCTTCTTGGGTCTGGACTGGGTCCGCCCAAGTACGGGAGTAGACTCCTGTAATAGGAGTGTAAAACGTCCCGTTATGTTTTGAACTAAATTACAGACATCAATACGTAACGTTTGAAGACTTTAGACTTTGACCAAGTCAAATGACATTTACTTTTAATCGCTGTGATAATCTAAGGTTGACAGGTATATGTTGATGTGTATGACGGAGATGTAAGATGTCATCACATGTTTCTGACGATATAATTAGATAACGGAGAGATGGATTAAATTCCACCTTTATTTACACACACACACATAAGGTCATTTTTGGCTAAACAAAAATGTCTATTTGTTCAAGGTTACCAACGTATCAACCTAACCTTAATGTGGTAATTTCAACCGCCAACCAAAGAATTTTTATGGCAAGCAAATAATGCAAGGTCAGAATCTTTGCTCTAAGGCACATTGGAAAGAACTAGAAAACATTCTTTGAAAAGAAAAAAGAAAAATGTCTAACTTATACCTTTCGTAATTGTTCAATAGATGAGAACCGGAAATAGAAACTGCGATTTTTTTTTTGCTTTGTAATAGTGACATATCATTTTTTGTGGCCACTTTCGACATTTGTTATGTATTTTTTGCTGGTAATTTTTTTAAATCATATAATTCCTGATCAGCCATAATTTTAAAATCAATTTTCCACAGGGTTAAACTTATTAATTTGAATATGATATTTCTATGTTGTAGAGATACCTTAATCAATTTAATAAGCACCCTGGGGTTAATAATTTGTAAAATTTGAAAGATTGCAGAAATTAACCTTCCAAACTTCCAGAAAACCCCCCATAAAAGTCACCTTTACCAACTACAGGTTAGTCGGTAATGATTAAAAAATGGGACACTGTAACCATTAAAAGGATGTTAGGGTAACACTAAAAACCGAATGCACATGAGGTACTTATTTGTATTTGGTGAAGTACGGTATAATAAATTGTACAATAAAACTAAGGTTTATTTTGTTAAACTGGTTAATAACATCAGTATATATCTTGATATTAATGTCTACCTACATATAATTTATGATTAATACTTTGATTTCATAGTTTTGATTTAGATCTTCAATCTTTATTCCATACTGTATATATGCATGTTACGTCTTTTGTGATGGCTGTACATATATATATAGGTGTCGGTAATCACGAGTTCCCATTTTCCTTTCTGTACGTATATACGCGGCCATGAAATTCAGCTGCATTCCCACCATCATGTAACTAACCTAAATGTAAATCAATGATATTTTGACAAACCTTTAGGGACCAGGTCTCTTTCATTAAAAGTTGACAGGTCTTGCACGTATACAAGGTAGTTTCGTACATGTATGTCATACCATAAGCTGCAGAAATGACCTATTAGCAGCCTAAAGCTAAAGGGTGAATTATACTTCAGAGTCTCCAGGTGATATATGATATTATGATCATATATCATGGTCGCTACTTAGGTGATGAAAAAAAATGGATTTTTGACATTTCCAGCCAACTTTTTTATTTGACAGCCTCTAGCTACCCTTTAGTTTTCAAGTCAGTTTTAAATGTGCCCTGATAACGTCAAGATCCTAGTTCTATGAAACCTCCTTTATTTGAAATAGGAAAGGCATCTGTCCTGAAATAAGGGTATAACCCCATGAAATTTAGAAATATAACTCATTTTTTTTACAATAAAGTCTTAAAAAAAAAATATATTCCTGATTTTACATTTTTCAGAAGTTTAGATATCAAGTTGGTTTTGTAAGTGTTGCGGCTACCAAAATGGTGCTGTACGTAAGTGTATTGAACAAAAACAGTATTGTCAAGGAACAGTTTTTGCTCAAGTAGTGTTCAATATGGTCTTTTAAAAAGATAAATGAATATTCATTTTTTTAATGGGGAAATCAACAGGAGAATGTTTTTTTTTTTGCTTTAGTGGGAAATAGCTAGTCAAAATACAAAATATGCTGTCGTAGGAGAAACTTGTTCAATTAAAGGTGCCCTATGTACTCTTTATTTACTTGTGCATGGTGACCTTATTACATTATAATACGGTATATACAAATTATAATAAAATAACATTATTCCCATATACCTAACAACCCATATTTTTTTTAGAGTGTGAAACTAGAACCATACAATTTGACAAAGTACCTACCTATTTAACCCAGTCAAATAATATTCAGACTGATGAGTGTAGGGAGTTGAGCCTTGACAATCCAATTGACGTAGTTTCCAACCAAAGTTGTTGCTAGGTTTCTGAGATCCAGGATAAATGGGACATTTTAATGCAAAAAAATGGTGAATCAGGGCCCAAAAAATACATGGATTGATAGATGGTCCTCAACTGGATGTATAAGCGCTGGCTAGACATTCTGAATGACTCAATATCTGTGAGTCAATCACATATACAATAGCTTAATTGATGTGTATGAGGTCAGAAGTTCAATCCCTAGCTAGGCTGATACATAGGTACATTTATGTGTACCCAAGAAATAAAAGCAATGTAACATGTCAATTACCAACACTGCAGTCTTCATCTCCCATCTTAATTTTGATCTTAAAAATTATAAATATACCTTGCTTGATTAAAATAAAGCAGCAATATTTACTTTCCCACAGAACCTCCGAATGAGGGTTTTCTACCCCCAAAACAGTGGGTTGTGTGACTATACTCCCCGTTTCTGCAAAAAGTATCCTACAAGGTATATATCCCGAGTACCTGGGGGTACAGAATCTTGAAAATCTAAAAACATTACCCTCAGAGGTAAAATCCATGAGAAATAACTGCTGTATGAGAAATGTTTGGAGAAATAGTTTAGTTAGCAGCAAAGTATAAAAAAGATAGAAAATCTGTTAAAATTCTGCTCATACTGCTAGGGAACACATTTGTATGCTGCTTTAAAAAATTAAGGCTGATGAATTAATTCAAAACAAGCTTGGTGTTGGTACTACAAGTTGTAATACCCTATACCTCGATGTCAACAGTAGTTTGACTGAATTTAGGCAGCAAAAAAAAAGACCAAAATAGAAATTCAGCTTTTGACATGCTGTATTAAATTCTATTTATCACCAAGATGATTATTAGAATGTAGAGAAAATGATCTTGGCAATCTGACCGAAGTCTATAGTTTGGTTTGGTTTATTTGTGTTTCATGCCCTACCAACAGCTATATAGTCATCTCGGAACGTTATATTGGTGGCCGAGGCAAACCAGAGTGTCCGGAGAAAAAACACTGACCATGCATAGCTGTTAATAGGACGTAAAACACAAACAGTCAAACCGACCTGTGGCCACAGTATGCCAGTTACCTGACGAGAATTTGCCCCACGTCCAACGGTCCCAACCCAGTGGAAGATGGCTAGCGATCGTAGAAATCTATAGTGTTTAATTACGATATGTTATATATGGAAAAATCAATCTAGGTGGCTGGCTAGCTGTTTGTTGTTAACTGTGCCGACGTTTTACGGTACAAGACTTAAGGTAAATCCGGCTTATACCCAGTTGGAAAAAACCCATTTGGCATTTAAGCTGCAATACCGCAGTTTGATCGATTAATGATTTAAAATTTAATTTTAAATGTTAATTCAAACATGACGACCAGTAATTTTAGATAACTCCAAAACGTTTTATTACATATGTTTAAGAAACATGAACTATGCATATTTTGTATTTGTTAGAATGGACAAATATGTGTATTTGTATAAGGAAAGCAGAAAACAGATTTTCTTAAACTACTTTGTAGGCTTATAGCTAACCATACCCACAGCATTCTCACACTGAACCAGTACTATTCATTTAAAGCTAAAATACATTATCATCAATATTTCCTATCTGACATAACCATGAGAAACAAAGACTTCCCATTTATTGATAAATAAATGGACTCCATTTAAATGCCAAAGCACAGTTGTAATTAAAACTTTAAGGTATACGTATCTGATCATGAACTATAATAGCATATTCGGTAAATCAAAGGTATTTATTTTGAAACATTACTAAATCTTGCTGTGTACCTGTAGCCTGTGGGAAACTCAAAATGTTAATGGATTATATAAATAGTTATAACGAACCCTTACAGGGGATCCAAAATTTGCATAATTGCAGGGAAAATTTTTACTCCTATAGAAATTTTGTGTTCAGGAATCAGCTTAAGAATTGTACAGTAAAACCTCGCAGTAAGTTTGAAGCTTTTTTCATTTGCCACCTCGCTTACGGCAATTATGTAATTTATATAATTATCTTATCGGGGATATCTTATTAACTCATTCAACCCTGAAATTTCATAATGGACTGTTCCAACCTTTGAATTGGAAGAGTTCAAATGTATCTTCAGAGGTGAATGAGTTAATATTAGGGAATCAGCTAATAGTGTGTGGACATTGAATAAGTTTTAATGTATTCCACTGAGTTGTCTGTGGTATTTGTTATTGGTTTTTAATAGTTGTGAAAATTTTACCGTATCAGTCCCAATATTCACCACATAGGCAACTACTTCATAAGGAAATTGAAGTGGGAAAACATGCAGACAAACACATGTAGTTTAAACATACACATACAGTTTATGTACAATTCTAATTAACATATATACATACAAGTATGTATGCGAACAGCTTACAGTCTCCGATGTCAAGCCAATTACTTGTGAATGTACGACCTAACGTTTATATGCCTTGCCGATCAGGAAGGATGCTTGCCAGAACAAGTCAAGTTTCCATTTCCTATGATCATTTCTCTGGTTATGTGGGTAGTGCATGTTACAAGTACGTCGTGTTTACATTAATGTATAGGCATTAATATATGAATATGAAAATGAAAAACTTACAAGAAGACAGATTCTGATCAAGGCCTTTCACTGCTTTACTGCAGCTCTTCAGGCATTAATATATATATATATGCACAATTATGACCGCCTGACCACTACAGGCTTTTACATTATAGCCTATACAATTAAATGTAATTATATAACAACAAATAGTATGGAATGTTACGTACATGGTGCCTGTGCTACGTTACTTAATTAAGGGGTCTGGCACTAATTGACTATACATGTACAGTGTATGTGATAATAAACATGACTTTCATATCATGATATTTATTTCAGTCTACATGCAAAAAATTTCCCTTATCTTAAATTGATCTAATAATGGTGGGACGTGTCCTATCTATATCTCGAGGAATCCATATATCAATACAACATTAAACCAAATGACGTCTTCGAAGGAAGTTATATGGACGCAAGATATAGACACATAATTTGTATATTCTGTATATGTACATGTTCCCACTTGTTTTAGTTTAATGATAGTAAATGTATATAAATTTACAACGTATCTTTTATAATTCTTATAATTATAGATAGCATTGCTGATTAAAGAAACATTCTACTTGTGAGTCTAATAGCTAAATAAGGCTTATATGGCTTACTCTCTGAAGAACTAGAATGTGGAGAGAGGCTGCTTTGAAATGTACTGGTTAAACAGGGTAGGATGTAGGATGTGGTAGAACAGTGTATTTCCCAAAAATAAAATTTTAAAAATAAATTTTTATGAAGAACAGTGTCCTATTTCCCACTCCCATATGGACAAATACCTGATACATGTGTAAACCAGCATAAGATAAACATCTTTCCAAGAAATTACAATCCTAGAACAACATCAATATTTATATAAATTATGTAACAAAATTTAAGAAACAAACAACATCTACCCTCACATGTATCGGTGGCTGTATTAGGTTATGCGTTTCTCGTACATCATATATCTTGAATAATTGTGGCTCTGTTTTCTGGAAAAGAAAATCACAGTTTCAAATGTTTGAGTATCGATTCTAAAAATCAATGGTCCTTGTATACGTAATTAGGCGTCTATCAGAATGGCAACAGATTTCATCAAAGTTTATATCTTGCTGGTGTTTCAGGTCAAAAATATACGAAAAATGCAACCTCCATGAAATCTAACCACAAGATACAGAAACATAATTTATAAATGGCAACTGAGCAACTGATTGCTGTCGTCAATTAAAATTAAAATTTTAATAATTTATGTCATGAAAGTATTACAATTGCTATAATTGAATTCTTTTATGATAAAAAAGTAAAACATTTTTGGACCTCTTATAATTTCTGCATAACTCATTAAGACCTCCCGTTTTAATTCACTTTTGCACATGATAAACTTTGCGACCTGTTTTGTGTGTTACAGTTATGGGGGCTGATGTTGAAGGCCATCGTCGGAAAGGGCAACTTCCCACTGTACTTCTTTCAGCCAATGCTACCCCACCTCCCCGTACCAGATCTCAACATCACCTGTGAGAAGTAAGTAGATGTACAGTTTATGTATACTGTATACAGAAACATTTTCACCCAGCTGTCTAACTTTTGCCCATCACTAGTAAAATCCATGTTCTCACAGTTTTAATTTTGCCTTTCACAGTTAATTGCTATATGTGCTATTTTGTTAACTAATGTTCTCTGTAATGATAAATCAAAGGAAAATTAAACTGCAGCAAAAAATTGCATTTTTTACTAAAAAATACAAAACAAGATGAAATCACAAAAATTGGAATATAGAATTTTTTTCTTTCAAAAATAGTTATTTAAAAACTTACATTATTATAATTCATTCAGCTTATCAGGGTTACAACACCTGAGGACTGAAATAACTGGAAAAGTGCATTGTAAGCAATCTTGATCAACGTCTGAATTATCGTTTTTGTCGCCACAGATACCTGACGTCCATGAGACCCCTACTGTCTGACGAGGACTTCATGAACCTATTAACAGCTGTTTTATCATTCAAGGAGAAAGAAGGTCCAACACTCCAAAAACACCTGCTTCAAAAGTAAGCTTTTAAAAGTAGCCGGCTTCCATCAGAAAAATGCAATGTTAAAAGGTCAAACATCTCTATATATACCCACCTGGCGTGTTTAATACAGATTTTGTGTCTTATAAAACGTTTTGTATTCAATCATGTGTTATTGCATGAATGCAAAAAATGTTTTTTGTAAATTTTCGACTTTTGCCTGCTGATTAGTGAAAGGTGGAATAGAGCTGTGTTCAGAAGTATTATTTAATTTGTTACTTCTTTGAGGAGACGTTCACATTGAATGAAAAAACTAAAGAATTTGCAAAAGATAGCTTTTGATAGATGTTGATATCTAATTGATTTGCATAAATGTTATTGTTAAAAATAATGCATATATACAGTTAAACCCTACTTCCTCAAACTCGGTTTACTTGAATACGCCTCATTCGTCGAACAGTTCATTTAGTCCCTACCGAGTTTGTACAAGTTCTTTGTAAGTTACCCCTGATTAGTCAAGCCGTTGTTCCTGGAATTACTCCGAATTCCTCAAACAAAAATGTATATATGATTAATAGAGTCTATCATATTTAGCTATGGTGGATATGGATATTTTACCCCAGGGTGTAGAGTTTGGGGTTAGAACTGATAAGGCTTTGCCAAGGTTTTGACAAAAAATTCTGCACCAGATGGTAGAAATTTCATTATCAACATATCTATATCCAAGAGAAACGTTTGGTTTTCTAGATAAAATATTTGAAAGTTTTTGGAAAAAAAAGGTCCACAAACTTGTGATTGTTGATTATATCGTATTTATCTAACTAACTGTCGTAAGTTAATTTTCAATTTGTAAAAGACACTTAACCTTGTTTCTTTGTAAAATTTGTTAATTAATTAACTTGAGTAAGATAAAGATGATACTAGAGGTCCCCCGGCCCTCTAGTTTGAGGGACCTCTATATATGGCTTACATAATTTAGGTGGGAGAAATGTTTATGTCCAGTTAGTACTGTATCTTATTGAGGTGAATTACCTCTACATGTTTTTATATGATTCTGTGTTTTAGGTTTGCCACAGAGGAGAACTGGTTGTCACATTACTGGTTAAACCTGGCTTATCTCACCTACAGAGAACCCTGTGCTGGTAAATACCAAATTGTTCTTTGTCATACAGTAAAATATGTCAGAAGCATGATAATTTTTGGGGCAGTGCTATTTTTACATAGAGATTCATTGTTCATTTAACACAACAGCTGATGTTGCTGGTCAGGTATTGCTTCATATGCAACAATCAAATTGGACACAGAGCATGTTCGTGTTTCTTTACGTAACCACAAAAAATGATGACGCCATGCAAAACTGTACCGAATAGTAAATGCACAATTTTTCAACATTAAATCGAAATCCCCATGAATTACCTCTACATGATAAGAAAATCAGTTGCGGGTTCCCGGCAGACGCCATGTTCTGGCCGTCAGTTGGTGGGTTTTCTCCGGAAACTCTGGCTTTCCTCTATCACCAAAACCTGGCACGTCCTTAAATGACAATAGGGTGTAAAACACAAACAAATCAAAACCCAAAGTAATCCTTAAGTAAGGGAGGGAGGGAGTGTGGTGAGGCTACAATTAGGTGTGGTTTTATTCACAAGCAGTAGTTTGCTGACATTCTAAAAGATTCTGTACTTTTTTCTTTGGGAAAATAAAGTAACATTTTTTGAAAGAATACAACAATGCTAGTAATAAGAATTTATTGAAGGCCTTTATCAACCCTCCAGTGCCTTACATTACATAGAGATGTATGGGAACTAAGTGAAACTTTTCTTTAAATTTTCTTAATTTGTAGGAAATTATTGAAATTTTTAAAATACTTTATGAAATTGCGAATATGCATGTTAAATTCGCTAGGGAAAAAGGATTTGACATTTGTTAAAGATGTATAAAATACACATTTTCCTTCAGATATAGTGACAGTATAATATAGCTCTGTGGACATTAAACCGGTATAGATCCCTCAGGTGACTTCATGTAATACATAGATATCCTGAGGACAAGTCTGCAGTAATACTCTAATTAAGAAAGTGTATACATGTAATGTCTACACAAATCATATACACATTTACAGTATGTTTGAATTTTCTTTAAGTAACATTCATAAACAAGTAAATATTAATGTTAGTTTGTGTGTTTGGAGAACAGAGATTATATGCTATATACATCATGGCGTGGGTGTTGGTGTGGGCATGAGTATGAGTTTGTTACAGATTAAGGGTTTTTGAATTACTGTAAAAATTATCAAAAGGCTTGCTATTTATTAGATTTTGGTGCTGATAATTTACTTCACTTTTCATCAGACTTAGGTATCTCCCCAGAAATATTTTAAGGTTGGGCGCACATCAATTAGTCCTGGGTCACAAAGAGACACAAAACATCAACAATTTCCTTTATGTTTTCATCACAAAATTATGGTGAGTTGGAGTATCGGCTATGTTCTTATTCACAGAAAGTAGGTTAGTGTGACCTCCATCTGTAGGCTTATAGCTAAATAGTAGGTTAAAGGTCAAATAAGTGCAAAAAAATAATCATATCTGCTGATACGGGAAGATGTTTGTTTTTGTTAACAAAAACAAATCCCAAGTTCAATATATAACAAGCACACAACAAGTGTATTTTATAACAAGCACACAACAAGTATAATTTATAACAAGCACATAACAAGTATAATATATATAACAAGCACATAACAAATATAATTGATGACAAGCACACAACAAGTATAATTTATAACAAGCACACAACAAATATAACTTATACCAAGCACACAACAAGTATAATATATAACAAGTACACAAGTATAATTGATGACAAGCACACAACAAGTATAATATATAACAAGCACACAATAAGTATAATTTATAACTAGCACACAACAAATATAATATATATAACAAGCACACAACAAGTATAATTTATAACAAGCAAACAACAAGTATAATTTATAACAAGCAAACAACAAGTATAATTTATAACAAGAACACAACAAGTATAATTTATAACTAGCACACAACAAATATAATATATATAACAAGCACACAACAAGTATGATTTATAACAAGCACACAACAAGAATAATTTATAACAAGAACACAACAAGTATAATTTATAACACACAATAAGTATAATTTATAACAAGCACATAACAAGTATAATTTATAACAAGCACTCAACAAGTATAATATATAACAAGTACACAATAAGTATAATATATATGACAAGCAGACAATAAGTATAATTTATAACAAGCACATAACAAGTATAATTTATAACAAGCAAACAACAAGTATAATTTATAACAAAAACATAACAAGTATAATTTATAACAAGCAAACAACAAGTATAATTTATAACAAGCAAACAACAAGTATAATTTATAACAAGCACACAATAAGTATAATATATAACAAGCACACAACAAGTATAATTTATAACAAGTACACAATAAGTATAATATATATGACAAGCACACAATAAGTATAATTTATAACAAGCACACAACAAGTATGATTTATAACAAGCACACAACAAGTATAATATATAGCAAGCACACAACAAGTATAATTTATAACAAGTACACATTAAGTATAATATATATGACAAGCACACAATAAGTATAATTAATAACAAGCACACAACAAGTATGATTTATAACAAGCACACAACAAGTATAATATATAGCAAGCACACAACAAGTATAATTTATAACAAGTACACATTAAGTATAATATATATGACAAGCACACAATAAGTATAAGTTATAACAAGCACACAACAAGTATGATTTATAACAAGCACACAACAAGTATAATTTATAGCTAGCACACAACAAGTATAATTTATAACAAGCACATAACAAGTATAATTTATAACAAGCACACAACAAGTATAATTTATAACTAGCACACAACAAGTATAATTTATAACTAGCACACAACAAGTATAATTTAAAACAAGCACACAACAAGTATAATTTATAACAAGTACACATTAAGTATAATATATATGACAAGCACACAATAAGTATAATTTATAACAAGCACACAACAAGCATAATTTATAACTAGCACACAACAAGTATAATTTATAACAAGCACACAACAAGTATAATTTATAGCTAGCACACAACAAGTATAATTTATAACAAGCACAAGTATAATTTATAACAAGCACACAACAAGTATGATTTATAACAAGCACACAACAAGTATAATTTATAACAAGTACACAATAAGTATAATATATATGACAAGCACACAATACGTATAATTTATAACAAGCACACAACAAGTATGATTTATAACAAGCACACAACAAGTATAATATATAACAAGTACACAATAAGTATAATATATATGACAAGCACACAATAAGTATAATTTATAACAAGCACACAACAAGCATAATTTATAACTAGCACACAACAAGTATAATTTATAACAAGCACAAGTATACAGGAAATGAATGGAATTGTGTGGGCCATGTAAATCATATTAAAATTTATACAGGACTGACTGGTACATGACTGTATGAAATAGGGATATTTCTATATGTGTATTCTGATATACAGGAAGGGTATGTACGAGTCACCAGCTTTGACTGATAGCCAGGGTCTAGAGTTAAACGATTGCTTAATTACGCCTATACGGACACTACTATTTATATAAAAGGGGAAGGATTAAGTCATTTCCATATCAATGCTTGCCTTTTGTACATGTATGAGTATATTGTCGAAATTTCTTTTAAGACGGAAGGAAATCACTTAAAAGCGGACAAAGTAATTTACAGACCAAGTTTTTAAACCACTTCAGATCAGTTTTGTGTTATTCATATCTACCCCAAACCTTCACAATCAGACTCGTTCACAATGTCATCTGACTTACACCTGATCCCAATTCGTAATAGTGGGGAGTGGGGGTCGGGATTAAAAACTTTTATCAGGAACTAGCTTGGCTAATATCTCGTTCGGCAAAAGCGTTTCTTAAAATAATGGGATCAATGACCATAAAATTAACTTAAGGTAAATATGTTTTATTTAGAGAATCATGAAAATTGAAGCACTTTATTGTATTGGGTGATTTTCTGTACAGGTAATATTATTACCACCCACTGGTACTGCATGAGAGAAAAATAAGATTGTACTTCCTCCATCATTTGTCCGTCTGTCTGTCTGACTGTAATTCAATGTAGGTCACTGTGACCTTTGTTTGACCTCTTACTTTGTTATATCAAACAGTCTGTCTCTAGCTAAATGTAGGTCACTGTGACCGTTGTTTGACCTTTTACATTGTTATATCAAACAGTCTGTGTCTCTAGCTAAATGTAGGTCACTGTGACCTTTGTTTGACCTTTGACTCGTGGCATATCAGACAGACTTCTGGAGCACATATCTTCTGTATCATAGCATCTGGGAACTCCAAACCTTATATGTAGATATATCTGAAGATATGACAAAGTAAAAGATATGAATAGTAGATCACTATAAAATAAATTTCACTTTCAATTTCGACCCATATTATAGTGAGAACTTGCTGACATCATGACAGCAAACCTCATTTATAAATCTATCACCTCTAGCTAGATACATCTACAAGTACAGAGAAATACATTGCAGATACTTGAAGAAGGAATTTTTGTCCCAACATATAGCTTTTTCTTTGAATTTTTTTTTATTATATTTTCTTCATCCTTGACCACGTCACAGATTTGTTACTGAAATAATTCTCCTTGTTTAATAGCGAAAGAGTTTGAGTCATGAGTTGTAATTTACTTTTTCAAATGTGTAGAAAAGGTGATTAATAGTTTTATTTTAGGAACAGATGGGCCTGAACTCGTGTATTACTGTAATTCTACTGTACTGTTTTCATTTTCAAGTACAAAATAAGGCTAAATTTAAACATGTTGGATGTTTCATGACATATATCTGTGATATTATTTACATAAATTTTACAGCACAAGCCTATAAATGAGTCATTTATTTGGCTGTGATCAATATTTCCTCGCAAAGAGTTTGTCATATCTAATATCATATTTCATCAAAGTGGAAGTATGTTTATAAATCAATATTTATCATTTTGCTACATCCCAGTTTATGGGTTGATGGTCTTGATTTTCTTCAGTCATGATAAAAAACATATCTGTATTTGTTTTAAGAGAATATGTTACAAGCACTATGACATTTTGTATCCCGAGCAATTTTTTCATGACAGATCTGTTGAAAATTATAAATGCAGGCGGTTTTTAAAATGTTAACTAAATCTGTTTCCTGTGATGATGTTACAGAACATATTCGCCTGTTTCACGTACCCAGAATGCCTCTGAAGACAATCAACATTTAACGATTGACATTTAAATTTTTGTTGTAATCACATATTCAATAGGAGATTAAATTAAGTGTCACAGTTTCCATGGCAACCGACTTGACTGGGAGTTATTTTTGTGATTGCTTGTTTAATCAGCAAAGTGAATATAACCGGCAGCCATGTTTAAATGTATTGATTCTGTAGACAAAAGTGCTTGTGAAATATTGTTCTGCATCACAATCTCATAAACCAAACAAATAGTCTCGGGCGACATACTGTGTAATAGACAACTAGGTTTATCATATGAATACCATGTTATGCAGTGTCATAAAGCCATCACATAAATTAAGTATATGTAACATGTGTAATATATCACTCCGGAAATGACGTCACAACCAAATAGGAACAATCAATGCATGTGACATCACTTAATAAGACGCAATTTCAAGTGCAAAATATTTTCGTTTCAGATCACAATTAGACAGTTTTCTTTGAATTGTATGATAAAAAGAATCGTCTTCGTTTCCCTTCATATTAATTTAATACAGAAATGAAATATCGTTGTATCGCAACAACAATTTCTTTTTAAAATAAGCGCCTTTTTCCTGTGACAATATATCGGGATACTTATTGTAATACATTCCTTCTGTATTGCAATATATCGTGATACACCCCTGGCATATTTTGACACCTCTAATACTGGGAATCTTTTCATTTTATGCATATAAACACAACTTTGTCAGAACAGCAGTTATTCCTTCAATTTCCTTCCAATGTTTTTGAGACTTGGTGGGCATTAAAAGTTAATAGAATGCCAGTGCTATGACTGTTTTTAGAGTTACCATTCTTTTTATGGTCACGCCATGGTACAGGTTTGGGGTGTGGGGGATGGAGGATGAGCTGGTAATGATATACAAACTTAATTATCACTAGCTGTGACAGAAGGAATTCCAAACTCTTTTGGCCAATTTATATGTACAAACTTTACTCTCAGGTCCCAGTGACAGTAGGGGTAACCATGTCATTTGGCCTTAGTCTTGAAATACAAACTTTACTCTCAGGTCCCAGGGACAGTAGGGGGAAATGTCATTTGGCCTTAGTCTAGAAATTCAAACTTTACTCTCAGGTCCCAGTGACAGTAGGGGGAAATGTCATTTGGCCTTAGTCTAGAAATTCAAACTTTACTCTCAGGTCCCAGTGACAGTAGGGGTAAATGCCATTTGGCCTTAGTCTAGAAATACAAACTTTACTCTCAGGTCCCAGGGACAGTAGGGGGAAATGTCATTTGGCCTTAGTCTAGAAATTCAAACTTTACTCTCAGGTCCCAGTGACAGTAGGGGGAAATGTCATTTGGCCATAGTCTAGAAATAAAAACTTTACTCTCAGGTCCCAGTGACAGTAGGGGGAAATGTCATTTGGCCATAGTCTAGAAATACAAACTTTACTCTCAGGTTCCAGTGACAGTAGCTATAGGGGTAAATGTCATTTGGCCATAGTCTAGAAATACAAACTTTACTCTCAGGTCCCAGTGACAGTAGGGGTAAATGTCATTTGGCCTTAGTCTAGAAATTCAAACTTTACTCTCAGGTCCCAGTGACAGTAGGGGTAGCCATGTCATTTGGCCTTAGTCTAGAAATACAAACTTTACTCTCAGGTCCCAGTGACAGTAGGGGTAACCATGTCATTTGGCTTTAGTCTAGAAATACAAACTTTACTCTCGGGTTCCAGTGACAGTAGGGGTAATCATGTCTTTTGGCCTTAGTCTAGAAATACAAACTTGCACCAAGAAGTAATGAGATTTTTTATCTCCCAACAGTGAACGTGAATTGCTATGCAACAGACAGGAAGGAGGCATGTAGCACTAACCAGGCGGCCAGGGCGTCTAACCTTACCCACTGGATACTAAGGTAACTCAACATGTTCAAATTTATTACAGCTTTCCGTAGTACACTGATATGAACTGTTATTCAAGATATTATTTTTTCATAAGAATTTTCCCTTTTCCCGACATTTTTGGCTTTATCATTTTTAACGGCCTGTGAAGAACCCACATGCCACTGTAACAATTTTAAAGTAAGATGCATCTGCTACAGTTATCAAAAGCAAGCGTGCTACAATATCACAACTGTTAAACTTCATATATGTACAGTAACGAAAAGTTGGATAGATCTAGTCAGATATAGTATGTGGCTGTAAAGTGCTTTCAACATGCTTTTTAACTCATTCACCCCTACATATTTTAACTGGACTTGCCCAGTCTTTGATTTGGTAAGGTTCAAATGTGACTTTAGAGGTGAATTAAATTCGTTTACTATATGGTATAAAGCTTCTTATTTTTTATACTGTCTACTTCACATTGTTGCACATTTATATTAAATATGATTTCCTGTTCCAGATTTCATGAGACTATTTTGGAGGACACGTTAAAACCACAGTTTCTTCAGGACATGATACCTATATGTATGGACGGTTACAGGTAAACAGACTCAATAGACGCTGATACTGTATTACTGGGACATTTTCGCCCAGTCAAACTTTCGCCCTTCGCCAACGAAATAATTTTTCGCCCAGTGTTATTTTCACCTTTCACGTTTAATTACTATGTTTATTATACTATTTACTTATGTTTGCTATAATGATAAATTGGCCTCATTGCAGAGGGTGAAAAAAGGTGAAAATTAAGCTGCAGCGAACATTTACTGGTATACAGTAGTTTAGGACTGAAATGCATCTTTTTAACATTTATGATGTATACATTGTTGAAAAGATGCACACACATCTTAATATTTATGTTCAGAACATCCAGAGAAAATTATAATTATTAATATTTATGATATAGATATGTAACATCATCACCTCTATACTACATTATCCCACCTACTGCTAGCATGGTAAATTCATTACAATTGGTTGTCAGTATGAGAATACTCAAAAAGAAGTTGAGAAGGACTTGAGAACAACATGAGAATGGATTGTCCTACTGTGTAACACAAAATGTTCGTGGGAACTTTCCGTCGTGGTTTGAAGCCATTTAGATCGTTTCGTGGTACAAATTTTTGTGGATGTCCTTTACATGTATCAACAAACAGTAGAAACGTGCATCATTCAAATTTGTTGTATTTATTTTTGTGGTTCTATATATAACAACCACGAAAACAATGAATGTTTATACACAACGAAGATTTCACGTTATACAGTATTTTATCAAAAAAGAACACCTGCTCACGCCAGGTGATGTCCTGAACCGTAGAATAGTATATAACCACACGAAGGTGCTCCCCATAAGAAAATAGTCTGTCATAATCAAATCATTATAAGAAGCAAAGATTATGAAAAAAACATTGTGAAGATAAAGACACCCTTTTAAACGTTAATGTGCATATGGAAAAGTCAATGAGTTTACTATTGTTTTAGAAACGTCTTTCTTCATAATTTTAAGGTACATTGTATTCCTCTGCGCAAATCTTCTATTTGTTTACATTGGTGTTCTTTTCCGCTTTTCAGAATGCAGTTTTGTACGTCCCGTATACCTGGTAAACACGTTGACGAGCTGGTCACCTTTAAAGATTCAAAGCATATTGTGATAATGAGGTAATTAATATGCCATGAATTCAATTCAGTCAAACCTGAACTTCACATACTGTAGATGTACAGTAAAAACCCGTTATACCGCCACATTCTGTCCTCGATGATTTCGGCGGTATGACAAGTTTGGTGGAATATCAGGTTTACCGTTTTGAACCAAAGTGTTCACATATCAACTGAACTTATATTTTCAAAAAAATATTAATAAACTACAGAAAATGGTGTTTTTTCTCAAAATTGTTATTTAATGTATCAAATTGTTGACCATGCAAAACATAACCACTATTTGTATAGAAGTGTCACACGCAAATAATGTTTAATTATTGCAGTGATATCCCGACAATGTCAATGCAGAATTTTACACCACAGTACATGAATGTACTTATTCGTAATGTTACACACTAGAACTGACGCTGAAAAAAATCACAGATGGTCGTTTATCTTGCCTTGTTTTGTCCTATTGACTGTACGAAATTCTGTATCACTATACATTTCTGAATGTCCGACTCTGTTGTAGATTCTTTGTGTTCTAAATATCTAACAACAGTGTCTATTACCATCTCTGCTTAGCATTCGTAGTGAGCGAAGCTTTGTTGACTTCCATATTGTCGTCGTCTTCATTGTTAGAGTTTGTGTGTGTGGTGATAATTTTGATAATGTCATCGTCCACGACAGCTTCACTGGGTGCCAGTTGTTTGTCAATATCAATGATTTGTCTCACTGTGAGGCGCAAATCAGGATCTAGGTCTAGCTCATCCTGAACTCTCTCGAGTAAATTATGTAAATCTACTTCCTGGTTCTCTGGTATCAATCGCTCTTTGATCTCTTAATTGCAGAAATGAGCTTTATTCATCGTAACTCTTGCAGTAAAGCTTACCTGTAGAAAGACAACGAAGGTCTAGCTATGGTTGAACGATTTCATGTGTACACAACCATACATCTGTGTACATATGTACGTAACATTCCTGTCATCGGGATATACCTGTTCACTCAAATTGGCGGTAATTAACGAGGTCAAAATAGTGTGATTTTAACCATTTGTTTTGGGAATATGATGGCAGATGGCGGTATGCGGGTTTGGCGTTACAACGGGTGCATTATTGTTGGGGGAAATCCGTTCGGAGTAAATTAATGGCGGTATGCTGGTTTGGCAGTTTAACTGGTGGCATTACAAAAGGGTTTTACAGTACTTAAATAAGCAAAGTTAAACCAGTGTACAGTATTAGTACAACATATTCTTGAAACTACTTCCTAAGCAGTTAACTGTATGTGTGTTGTTATCGTGGGGCAGGTGTATTCTTACCTGATCATTGCTCATGATTTAATGTTAGCAAATTTTTAAGAATGGACGAGTATGTCTTCCAATTCAAACACCTGGGGTTGTCATACACACACATACTGAAGGCTATAAACACAGCCAGGTTTAAGCATCTTTTGTTATTGTGATTGTTGTATATGTTTTGCTGAAATACCGATAACTTTAGTCCTATATATTGTAGTGATGAACTTAAGTTATGACTTCAGAGTTGCTGTAAAAAAAGGTTTAAATAATATCTCTTCTAAAATGTTGTTTTTTTTTTTCATTTAGAAAGGGCTGTTATTACAAGCTGAGCGTCTATGCACCTGATAATGATGGAAAGGACAGATTACTCACACCAGCCGAAATCCTCCCCATCATCGAACACATTCTAAAAGATGCAGAAGGTTTGACCTGATTAACACTTATGTCATTAGCTTCTAAGTCAGAACAAATATTTCTACAGAATGAAGTCATCCGAATGTACAGTTTACATGTTTTCTAAAAGGCTTTGGTCAAGATATTACACAACAATTTGATATTTCATTTATGTGAAAGTAATTTATTTAACTTTCGAACATGTTTATCATCCCGAGATATTATCTCCTTGCGTTTGATACCGTTTGGCCCAAATAAAGAATGGCAATCAGGAGTGAAATATTATACAGTTGTTTCATGCATTTACAATCCATAGACAAACAAAACTATTTCTTGAAATCATATTAGGACCAATCTATTTAACTGTTTCCCGAAGCCGCTGGCTGAGGGAAACGGTTCATTAGGTTGGTCCCAACGTTGAGGGAAATAGTTTCAACTGTCGACTGTAAATACATGAAACAATCGTTTGTTACCTGATCAGTGTAAAATAAATTTGTTATCTGCAGCATTAGTTTCTTCAATCTCTGGGTGTTGAAAGCTGCTGTTGGCCAATCAGAGTTTGTGAGACAACAGTCAAAAATATTGACTGGTAAATCTGATTGGTTGCTGTACATCAACGTCACCCAATCAGTTCGCCAGACACTGTCTAAACTATTGACTATACAATATTTTCAACTGTTGACTGGCTTTCTATATTTTCTTGGGAAACAGGCAAAGTGTTTAATACATATTTATTAAGAGACTCAGAAAACAAAAAAAACAGTTGTTTACACCTTCACAGTGACATCTTATCAACGATTTTACTGCGATGTATTTCAGAGTCAACAGACAATAGCAATGCAGCGGTATTTACAGCTCTCAAGAGAGACAAATGGGCTGATGTAAGTCACATTTTAATTAGCAGTTAACAGTGTTGGTAGGAATAAAAAGAAAAGTCAGAATAGTCCCGTAAAAACAATTCTCTCTCTGTCATAAAGGTTGAATATAATGACACAAGGAGGGACTTCTTGCAGTCCAATATAACGGGAAAGACAGGCTCATGTATCGGTTGTAGACACAGGGTCATATATATTTTTTAAATTGTCACCATCATTGACATAGACACATCAATGGCTGGCTTGTTCATCCTTTTTTTCCCGCTTTTGATTTTCTTTTTACATTAGGATTATAAATGATATGTTACCAGGACAAAAGACCATTATCAAAGAAAGGGTGAAGAATGTAAATAAAAAATAGTTATTTTACAATACAGATAGATATTCAAACCACAGAATAAGTACTTATGAAATCTACGTCCAAAAAAAATTAATTTTTCACATCACCTGTGACTTGAATTTTCAGATCCGTACCAGAATGATGGAAAGCAAACTTAATAAAAAGAGTATAGAAGATGTGGAGTCAGCCATATTTCTTGTATATCTGGATGAGGAGCTACCAACAGTAAGTTCAATAGAATATGGTTTTTATAGTTCATTTGAAAAATAATAGTTCCGTAATGTTTATAACATAGAATCCTTTAGAATCCTTATTTTGCCCCTTACCAATTCCACCTATTAAAGTCTTGCTTATGATTATCAACATATAATGGTAGGTATTACTGTATTTAACCAGCAGTAGACCATGCCTGGTGAGAAGCCCACCCCTATCTCTTGGCACTACAGTGCAGTAAAATTGCCAACAAATGCTGTTTCATTGTCCTGTAATAAGCCCACCCATAACTTTAAGTCTGAGATTATGTGTTGGCTCCCTGGGGTTATAGTGGGATAATTATGGTAATTTCTACACAACATATTTACAAGATGTTCTGTATCTCAAGAATGTTTCTTTTTCTAATATTTCTAATCTTTTGAAAAAAAAAGACTGAGGTTGATTAATTAGATGATGTACATTTTAACAATAAGAAACATCAACATCATATTATATTTTCTTCTGACAATCTAACACCCCTGAAGTTTCATATTGAACTATTCCAACCCTTGAATTCGAAGAGTTCAAATGTGTCTTCAGGGGTGAATGAGTCGAGTATGAATTCTACCAGACTTCTTTGATATGAAAGAGAAATATTTACTTCTTTTCTACATGAGCAATCATATCATGGAGTAGGCTGTTCATGTTATTAAAGTAAATTATAAATGGTATCACCACTGTTGACCATAATGGACTCATCCAGATCTATGCATGATGGAGACTACTAAAAGTAACATAGGGGTGAAAGGGTTAAAAGTCAAAATATCAGCATTCTCATCCTTTTTATTTTTTCAGACAATTGAAGAGAATGGAAAATATATCATGGTTGGAAGTGGATTTAACAGGTAAGAATATGGAGGGGAAAAAATAATAATATGATTTTGATATGTATTAAATTATATAATAAACAAGCAATATAATTTGAAACTTAACAACTTATTATTTCAGGTGATATTCATATATTCAATGAGATGATTCATTATAACAAGCTTACCATGGCAACTAAAATGATAAGTTCAAGAAAAATTTCAAGACTTAGTGCGTAACTAAAACAAATAGACGGTACTTTAACTTTGGGTTCGCATAGATATTTAAAATTGCTGGAAATTACGATTATTCAGCGTTGAAAGTGCTGTTAGTAAATTTCACGATTTTCGAGGAAAGACAAATGTTGAAGAAGAAAAAAATCGAAAATTTCTAAAACATTGACATAATGAGACAAATTATATAAAACAATTTACAGTATAATTATCTGTTTACAAATATGTTACTTTACGTTCTCAAATGTAGTGCTAAAAATGTAACATTGAAATTTGGATTGAATGCTGCAGGACCACTGGGCCTGGATGTTGTGGAGGGAAATATAGATACTGTGTACACAGTTTATGAATTTAGTGCTGAGGTCAAAAACAAGTGTCTTCCAAAATGTTAAATCTGTCGTCCATACTATCAACATGCTATATAATGCCATTTATATATATTTCTAGTAGATGCTAAAATGAAAACACCTTTCGAAATCCAAGGGCTCCGTTTTCAATAAACATTAAATGTTTTCTTTACACATTTGGAATATGTCTTGACAAAATCGAAAGCTCTCTACGTACGTACCACCTTGTAGATAAGATGTTAACTAGTCCAGAAACTCCATCTTTGATTCCTATTTAGTATTACTGTACCACCAACTTTCGACCATCGACAACTAAGACGTTGGTTCTCCTCCACTTCGACAGCAGTCCTAGCTGTTAGTCCACAAATTGTTAACGGATTCCTGCGTACATTTGATCTCTTTGAGAAAAGAAGAAAAAGACTTGTGTGGCGACACAACAGTAAAATTGATCACCTGCGATTTTGTTTTAGCTTCTCTGTAACCCCAAAAGACAGGTATCAGCCTAGCGATTGGTCAATTTTTATGTCAGAAACCGATCAAATGACTAGCTGTATGTGAGCCTTTAGTGTTATTGTCAGGATATTTTCCAAATGTGCAGAGAAGATGTCATTTTATGTCGAATGACAGCAAAACACTTGGATTTTGATAAAACAGGAAGGTTATCATTTCGCCATTCTCATCAATAACTTTTCGACGTACAGCTACAGGGCAGCCATTATACATGTTTATTACATGCTGCTAATATCAATTTCATCACTCTTTTCATCATATTCATTTTTGAAGACACTTTTTCTTCATAATGCTTCCATGTTTATGAAATAGTCCCCATATTACTCAAGACCAGTTTCACACAACCAAGTGTTTGTTATACTGTGATTGCTGTGTGAAACACGATTACCCATTGGTCACTTTGTCAAAACGATAAATCAGTCGTACGATTTGTTGTGCCTTGGTATTACCATATATGGAGGTCCAAAATGTCATTGTACTTGTTCAGATGACCCCGCTGACCAGTAGGGCACATGAGTGGTCGGTAAAATGTAAATCCTTACTGACAACTCTTAGTAACATTTAACGGTGGCTGACCAGAAAGTCTCAACACTGTTGTACTGTACGTCAAAACAATGTACTGTATACAGGGAAATTTTTCCTGCACTTTAAATTTTTCGCCTTTTTTCGCCCGCTGTAATGAGGGCGGATTTCTCATCACAGCAAACAATTGTAAACAAACTAATACAGGTAGTAATTAAATGTAAAGGGCAGATTTAATAATGGGCGATAAATGGATTTTAACGTCGAAGGGCAAATATTTGCCAGTATACAATATTTGTTGACTTGTTTCGACAGGCTTTAACAGCTGTGGTTCCGATAAACGCTGTCATAGACATTCGGAACATGTGATGTCAACAAATAAATCACATTGACCTATGGTACATAAATGTTGAGTCTTATGTATCTTATATTTATATGTATTATCATTTAACCCCTCCTAATACAATATAGATGATGTTCAAGAGATTACTTTTGGATATCTATTAGTTTTACCTTGACCTACTAATGTAACTAAGCAACACCCCTGTGGTCGTTTGTTCCCATCCTCATTGTCAACTCTAGTATATATACATCCTGTCAACTCTGACCAGATTTCTGATATGATGCCTTGTCGCTGTTCTTGTGTCATGTTTTTGCACGGACAGATTAGGGTATGAAGAATTTTAAATCCCAGACCATTATTTGTCCGCAGAGTTACGATTTGTTTCAAACCCTGGCTTAATTAGTCATTCAAAACAATATTTATCAGTTTTGACAGGACTCGTGAGAGTTATCTTAACTCATAGCTTTAAATAGAGTCAGACTTATTCTAAGTCATTTCATTCATATATTACAAGCAATCAACTTTCATTTATCATCGACAATGCCTTACCTTCTACCTTTCTTTCTGTTTTGACTCTTTTTTTTATTTTTTTTACAAAAATATGTATTTGTATAAAAATGTTGGTCAGTATAATTGATCATAGCAACAAAAAAATATCTTTTTAACCCTTAGAGTGCTACATTCAAATAACATACAGTAACCAATCAGTGCTGAACTAATTAGGAAAATTTAATTTTCACTGCAGTTCAAATTTAGATATAACTTCATAAGTCACAATTTTAGTAAAAATATTGCAAAAATAATACTTCTGTTAATATCAAAACATATTAATACCATTGGTTGGTTATTTTATATGTTTGATTAAATTTTAATCAACACGATTAGCTGTTGACCATATAAAATACCATTTTATAGAATGTGCAACTATAGTTGTGACTAGCAGTGGTGGCCACAGACATACAGCGCAACTATAGTTGTGACTAGCACTCAAAGGGTTTTAAAAAGACTTAAATATATAAAAGGGAAAAGAAATAGAAACAAGTAGTAGAAATTATATTTCGTTAATTTTCAAATTAAAACCGTTCCAAAAAAATAGGAAATTGCTGGGGGGCAAAAAACCAGTTGAAAGAGAAACAATGCTATAGTCTTTGGCTTTGAGAATAATAATGAATATCTACATATGATGCTAAACTTTAATGTTGAGAAGAGATAGCTCAGTTGTTAAGGAGACACGGTAGTCTTGTGGTAGGACGCTGGGCTCGTGACTGAAGGGTTGCTGGTTCGTGTCACGTCACGGCACTGTTGTATCTTTGAGCAAGATACTTTACTCCACTTGTTCCAGTCTACTCAGCTGTAATTGAGTACATGGTTGGGCAGTGCTAGAATAGTAGAATGCTAGCTGTGAGCGCCAAAATGGCAGCACTGGCTGTATGCTCCCAATGGAGTTGAGAAAGATATTGGCTGGTTGCAAAGGCCCTATAACCACGGATGATAATTTGTGAACTGCTTTGAGACGACCTACGAACCAGGTTGTGATAAAGCGGTATATATGAACTTCAAATTATTATTATTATTATTATTATTATTATTGACTAGTATATGGTACATAATGATATTGAACTGTTACTTTTGACCTTTGATGTGACCTTGACATGTCACTTCCTGTTGAGCAGATGGTTCGACAAGTCTATGACGTTTCCCATATTTGCTAATGGTAAAACAGGCGTGAACGTGGAGCACTCGGCAGGTGATGCTACAGTGAGTTTCGATCCTGTCTGGCTAGTTTCCTGCGTGTGACAGTGTTATAGCACTAACTTATATAACCTGTAGTCACAACCTATATAATAGTACTCCCCTGGTGTTACATGGTATGCGTGCAAGGTCAAATACAGTGGAACCTAAGTTCGTCGGGACAATTTCTGAAAAAAAAAAAATGTAATCAAATATAATTTGGTACTGCAAAAAGTTCCTTAGAGGATTCTTAGTTTTAGAGTTACGAGATTTTACAATATCCTTACAGGTAGTCAGGCTGATTAAAAATCTCAGACATTGTAGATCTGGAACTGATATTCATGGTAAAACATGCTGAACCTACCTGTCTCATTGACCTTGAATACACACCTGTATCATTGCTAATTACCTGAAGCTTTTACCTTTTATCGCTTGTAGATATATAAACAGTCTGACCTGTGACCAGTATGTGCACCTTCAATTCACTCATCTGTATATATACCTACATGCTTTACGGTTTTGTAGTACAGATACACAGTTGTACTACAATTTTCTGTGTACATGTAGCCAGCTTGTTTTGTGAGTTGCTTTGATATGCAAACACAGCTGTGTATAGACTATATAATATGAATGTTGTGCCATTTCTGGGATATTGTCATATATCAGGTACATTATACGAGGAAAGATCAAATTGACACAAGTACTTGAATGACTGAAATTTCACCTTTCTGTCACACAAGTATTTGTTGAATTTTATAATTATCAAGAAAACTGTTTTTCAAATTTTGGAAACGTCAGTCTGGAAAAAAAAATTGGGTTGACCAACCAAACAAATATCTTATCAAATGGCCATGCATCCATGTACTGTAAGTTTTGTTATTTGATCTTTAATTCCAATTTGTTTTTTACAGATATTTAAAAAAAAATTGTCATTAATTTTGTGTATGGTTTCCTTTTTTCCTTTTGGCATTTTGACTTATATTTTGTGTGGATTGTGTTGGCCATTATAACCACATCATTTTACAACGTGACCTTTGACCCCTAGCCCCCATAGTTACAGTTTTGGAACCCTGACCTTTTGAACTTTGAACCCTGAAGCCATGGTTATACAAGTACAGTATGATTTTATTTGTTGGGGAGGGGATAAGTGCATTTCATCTCGGAAATCTAAATGACACCTCTGCATTACAGGGTACGCTTGGTCTGTGACTTCAACCTAACAAAGTACAATTTTTTTCATTTAACTACATTTGTTCATTAGCTAACACCCGAGTAAGGAAAATTCCGCCGAAGGATTCCAAAAAATTAAGTTTCATAGACTTATTTACAGATCGCCGGAGGTCTTGAGGATACCCCATGATGTTATTTGTTTGCCTAGCAGTTTCAGTCACATCTGGGACAAAAGTTTTCGGGATATATCTTTGGGGCATTGCCCAGTTCTTGTTTACCTTTCTAAAAAGTTGTGGTTCGTAATTCTCCCCATACAGGTGGTATGATAAATCCGTCTCGTTTGTAACTTTCGCCAATGGTGTAACGGGTTGTAATGGAGAACACAGCACCTGCGATGCGACAGTAAGTTATTGCATGAAAATGTTGTATAGCTAAAGTCTAGTGAGAGCCTTGTCAACATTGTACCTTATACAAGTACAGCTGGTATTCGCTTTGCTTCGGTATTTATTGTAAATAGTGTCTATGTATTTTGCATGGTATATTTAAAATTATGTCATGTTCATGTCACTTGTTCACATCACTTTCACCATATTCATTATCTTCTATAAATAGAGGCAAACTTTTTGGAAAGTATTTTCTATTTTGTCAGCATTTGATTTTTTTTTCCATTTTGTCCGTCTTCGTAATTATAAGCATTTGAAATTATTGTGCATTGCCCTTTGGATTTGGTTTCTGCTACTTCTGATGAAAAAATAAGTGAAAACTGGCTTCAAAATTCCCCTCCATTTTGTCTAGAAATCTTGTAAATGGTGTGTTGTTGTTTGTCTTGGGCATGGTTTTCACTGCACCAGTAAATATGTAAGGTTCAGACCCTTAGCATGTCTTGCCTCCAATGGTTTTAACAGGTTTTGGGAGTACGTTTGTAATGAAATTCTCCAACATCTATTGAATTCACAGTTTTCATTTTACTGACTTGGCTTAGATGTCAACGAAAACTCACGAAAGACCAGATTAAATCAACAGAAACATTTTTTTTGTCATAATTACTGAAAAATATCATGCCATTTTTTTCTGTATAAAGGTTTTAGAAAAAAAATCTAACATTAAAATATAATTTACCTTTTGTAAAAAAAAAAAAAAAAATCTTTCTTGTATTATAGATTTTCTTGGCACTCTTCAGACAATGGTTAAAAATGAACAAAAAGAAGTGTAAAAATGAAAAAAGTTGTATGAATATTAATTGCATATTTCGCTCGGTATCCCAAAAACGAGGAAAGTGGATTAGTTTCGATAAATTTGTCATTATAAAATCCCTACTGTCCTGTAGCTACGTACAGCAGTGGTTGTTTTGTGTTGTTTCCTATTTGACGACACGTTATTTACAGTCTCCTATAGGAAATATGCTGATAAATAGGAGTAAATAACAACTATTCAAACTTTTGTTTAGCTTTATACAGTTGTTCATAACAACAATTTGGCATTGATGCGAAACTAAACCGAGACATGAGGAAGACAAGCTACGGAAATAAATCATTTTCAGTCAGTGTTTACTTCGAAATATAAGATTTTCCTGATATAAATCATCGGTAGTATACTTCAAATTTGAACTACCGGTACAATATTTTATCACTTCTTTCTGCTTTCAAAGTGAGCTAACAGTGATTGATTTGATGTGATAGACTAAAGGCTTCCCTACCCCAGTCGAAAGGAAACTGAACCATTATTTTCAACAACAACAAAAATCAGAAATCTTGGGAGCTGGATGGTTTGCAATGCAGGAAACCGTAATGCTTTTTAGGATAAAATGACCGTCCATAACAACTATGGAAACAGCTAATCTTACTTACCAATGTGATCAAGCGAAGTGTATACAGGGAATGGCACAAAACAACTGTTCGGTACAGCTACATGACCATAATCTCTAGTGATTAAGTTTTCTCCTTAGGGAATACAGTTATGTGGTATTTTAGAGCCAAATTACTAACACGCATGTTTACTTAGTATTATTAGTGATAAAGTCAGTTTATGACCCTCTGTATAGAATTATATAGAGAGTTGGTAAGGTATGTATAGGGGGGGGGGGGGGGGGGGGAAATAATGTATTAGCTCAACCCTACTATACGCTATATTTACCTCTGTGTTTCTATAAAGGGTCAGTAACTGACTGTATAACAAATATGTTGCATTAAAGACCTATGGGTTTAGAGCTTTCACATGGTAACCCATTCCTTATACTGTCCCATAGGACATATTGAATTCCTTAAATATTGCACCTACTTTGTCGCTAAATATTCCTTAAAACAGAGATTTTATTTACCTTTTGGGTCTTTTCTGACTGACTCCAAATCTGGAGTTGTAGTCTGCCCAAACTGCTTCATATTGTTGAAGTTATTGTCATTGAAATGCTTACAGCACTTAAATTAATTAAGGCTTTTCCTAGTCTTTATCAATCGGCAGAGGGGAGGTAACTCCTTAATTTACAATACCTGTTATTTACCATTTTTGGAATTTCACCATGTGACAGCTCTGAACCAAGGGTTTCTGGACATTCTGGTCCAGGATGCAGTAAATAATTAATATAGAAAAGGGTCTGTAAGTGGTGCTGTAGTAAGTGTGGTTACTTGTCTTTTAATTTGCATGACCTAAATCGTGTTAAAAAGTCTAACCATTATGGCAGTAGAAAGGATATTACTAATGGTAGAATAATAAATGTTGTATTAAGTTTAAAAAAACAATTGTAAAAAATTATATTTATATGTAAAATGTTGTATATGATATTGCATTTCCCGATAAACACCTGGTAAACAACATCTTGTTGGGGCAATTGCCTGTTTTTGAAGATATTGATGGAAGTACTTATCAAACTTATTTTTAAGACATCTATCTATCATTGAACTGTATGTTACTTCGCTATGATACATTATAGATTTTACACCCCTAAAAAATCTAGATTGTATAATTTAATACATGTACAGATTATATGAAACCTGACTTTACTGACACCTGACTTTACTGGCACCTGTCTTTACTAACACCTGTCTTTACTGACACATGTCTTTAAAGGCATTCTGTAATATCAGACATTTTTTCTGTTCTCAGAAGACTGTTTTTTTCTGTTTTTAAAATTGATTTTACTGACAATACTTTAATATCTGACCAATTCCTGGTAATAATCTTTTCTTCTTAAGCTTGGTGTCGGCCAAGACAGGTTTCACAAAGCATTATAAGTTACATGTATCAGTATGTCAGCAGCTAGACTTCCTCCACATATATAGAATAACATAACATAATATATAACTAATGCATACAGAGATCTTAAAAAAATAACATGAAAGATATTTATAAGTGTTAACATTAGATAATGATAATTTATACAAAATATAAGTGTTGTCCTATTTGTTTTATAAAAAATACTCTTAGTCACTAAAAGTTTAGGCAGTATTTGGTGTTTTAACAATTAGCCACCTTATTCATTACTGACATATGATATATATGTTCTTTATTTCAACCCACATGTATTCAGAAAAAGTGTACATATAAAAAAACATTATCTTGGAAACCTATTTTAAAAGAAAACTTTTTAATTCATGATTTAAGCTTGTTCACTATTAGCGAAGTAATGAATTGCAAGTCATGCACAGGTTTTGACTTTTCAATCCTTTGGCTGTATATTTCCTAATTGTAGTGAATTGCATTTATGTCTTCAGTAAATTAATAAAAAGTTTCTTTGACAAATCAAATTATCTTCACCATATTCTGTTAACTTAATTGACTTCCGTAAACAAAAATAGCAAAATAATTTGTGTACATAATGTTAAGGAAGAGTTGTTAAACTGATGTTTTATTGCACAATGTTACATACAAACGTGAATGCTTATTTTATGCCCTGAAATTTACAGCTACCAGGCAGAATGTGGGAATATTACCTACAGAATGAGAAATACACAAAGGATGGCAAAATCATCGCTGAGAGGTCTCGTAAGAAGAAAATTCCTTCCGCAGAAAGGTGAGATAGTTTTAATTTTCTTCAGTCTTGTGCTTTGCTTCTACCATTCCAACCCTAATTTATACCCCAGTTAGAAGTCAAGTTTCTGGTTTGACATCAGGTATTTGATTTTTTATCTGAATTACATGTTATTTGGATGAAAAATCATGAAGAAAAGTATTTTTGAAAAATTGAGCATTTATATGATAACTATAAACTATAAACAAAAAAAAAAAAAAAAAATGCTGATATCCAAATATAGAAGAGTTTCTAGAAAATTATTAACTTACGTTGTCTTCCCTGACACTTCCTAGGATATATTTCCATGTTTTTTTAACCCTTTCAACTCTACCTTGTATGTCACTTGAGTAGACTCTACCATGCATTGATACAGATGAGTCCAATATGGTCTACAAGGGTGAAACGGTTAATTGTGCCTTGGTATCTGATCTATTTGATGAGTTATCGCCCTGTATGTACTTTCCATCCATTTTCCTTGGAACTTGATAGAATTTTTCACAATTAAATACTTCCTGGTGTTTCTAGAAAAATTGCAAGAGCAGACAAATTGTGTGCTCGTGTACTAACTAGTAAGGACAGTGGAGGTCAGTGTTGGATACTTTTAACATTTAGTTTTCTGAACTTGCAGATTGACATGGGATATGACTGGGTTTGAAGAGGATCTGGAAGAAGCGTACGACCATTACAGAAAGCTGGTAAATAAATTAATTGAAAAAATGTGACCGGGACTCCTAGGGAAGTTCCAATTTCAATATTAAAATACTGACTTTTTTAAAATGAAGAATCATTCATAATTTATAAGTTATATGGATCTTTCATGTTCAAATATATTTTTTTTTACACAATCAAACAAATCAAAATTTAAAAAGCCCTGTTTTTGAAGGTCAATTGTTGCAATAAATCAAAAAAAAAAAATCAAATATTTTCCCCTTATACTACCTGGCTTCAAAGAAGTATGTAATCGGCGTGCTTCTGTTGAGCATACAATAAAAATAGCCAAATTTATTCCCATTTGATCTAAAGCTCGTTTCATAAAATCTTCTGAAAATCTTTTGTGAGTTTCTATGAACTTGTATATTTTTTTTCCGACTAGGCTGGTGGATTCTGTCTGAGAGTTGTCACCCCTGAATACGGAAAAGGATACATCAAGAAAAAGAGGATGAGTCCCGACGGATACATCCAGGCATGTCTCCGTTATTTCTGTTGAGAATGTTAAGAAGTTTCGGTGCTCATGTACAGTATCAATTTTACTATTGACATAGAAAGAATATTCTCATTAGAATCAATTTAATGGATGAAAATTTACTTTCAATTTGTCATGGTTATGGAAAAGTTATTGGGGGATACAAGTGATCTACATCAGTAAAACCGAATGGACAGTTTTATTTGAAACACTTCTCCTAATGTTTTATTTAAATGATATTATTTGTACAGTTTTATTTCTTCACATTGATGAGCAATATTCATACTAATGAGTAAAAAAATAAATATGAATCCCCTGTATCTGAGTCTTATTATTGGACTGTAGAGTTGCCGTGATTGACCAAACACTTATGTGATGTCTTTTTGTTGTAGATGGCTCTCCAGTTGGCCTATTACAAACTCTATAACCAAGTTCCCAAAACCTACGAATCTGCATCAACGAGGTACGTCACTTACAGGGCGCTAATTCTTCATTGTTCTCATACCCAACTGCAATACCCCCCCCCCCCCTTATCATTGTACAGAAACACCAATCAACATATTAACCCAATACATGAGTCCAGCATCTATCCTGCAATAATTGATGTTATCCATTTTTTGTTGCAGGATGTTTCTGGCTGGTAGAACTGAGACAATCCGTCCGGTCTCGGAATACTCGAAGCAGTGGGTAAGCAGCATGATGAATGAGCGAGCAACGCGTGAACAGAGAATCATGTTACTCAAGCGAGCCGTGCAATACCAGACACAGGTCAAGGTCGACGCCAGCATAGGTCAAGGCTTTGACAGACATCTGATCGGACTGTTCGCCGCCTCACAGGAACTCAAGATACCGACCCCAGCTCTGTTCCAAGATAAGGTAAAGATGAAGAATTTTTAGTTAACCACAATACAATCTGTCTTGCATCCCATTTCATGTGCATGACATCACAATGACCTGATATCATGAAATTGGAAACATTCAGGTACTGCGATGCAGAAAAATGCAACACCTTTTTTGTGGTTCCTGAGCTTATACTGGTGACGGGAATGAGAGAACAATTACTTTCTCAGATACAGGGGTGACGGGATTTTAAAACTTGTGCAAACCTTTGGCAAGCCTTGGGTTTCACCCCAATATGAAAACCCTGGGGTGGATTTTCCCTATTTTGGTGCTACAGCTCTTGGCATGAAAGAGTCTTATACTTCTCTACCTGTGTGTAGAGGAAAGACATTTATGTCAACTGTCATGTAAGACAGGAGGAGAGAAAGTTAAATATATCGGGAGTAGGGGAGTTGCACCAAATTGAATCAGGAATTGAAAAAAACGAAGGCTGTATGGCTTTATTCTAGTTCATATTGCATTAAGTTGTAATTAATATATTCTTTTAAGGAATGAAGATTTGGAAATATTTTATTAAAAGTATATATACACTGTATGTTGATTTTATAAAAGTAGAATTTATCTTAAATATCTGATGCTGTTATGTTACAGAGCTTTTGGATGCAGGACAAACTAAGTACATCACAGACTCCGACCCGCTACACCGACCAGTGGACACTTGAGACCTGCTGTATGGGCGGAGGCTTTTCCCCGTCTTCACAAGATGGCTACGGTATATCCTACATGATCTACGGGGAAGACTTGAGTACGTATCCAGCTCAAAGCTGAACTGTGGTTTTGAAGTTTGTCAGTGAATTATGCTAGTTGTAGTTTATATTCCGATACCATTTTCAGGAAATCCATTAAGTGTTCTTTTATGGCAGGTGGTCTCGTTATAGTCAAAAAGTTGATTTCTGCTCCGACTGCAATTTAATTTTACAAATACTTATCATTGTGTACCTTATCCGAAGGAATGAATGTCATTGCAATTGTGAATTCACAGAGACAAGACAAGCTACAGATACTGTCCAGCTGTCTCGTATCAAAGTCATAAGACCGTAACAAAACCTTCAGAACATTGGGAATTTTTAAACAGCAGGTGTCTCGATAATATAGCCACCTATGTTCTCTGTCAAATATCAAGCCTCCTTTGAATTCTTTCCCAGTAAAGGTGATACAAATATCAAGCCTCCTTTGAATTCTTTCCCAGTAAAGGTGATACAAATATCAAGCCTCCTTTGAATTCTTTCCCAGTAAAGGTGCTACACTGGGAAATAGCTGGCTCAATTGGACACTTTTGTATAGACATTAATGCTGTCTCCTGAAACTGTAATAGACGGTACAGTGATGCCTGGATTAACAATGATCAACTGTATACTGAAAAATCACTGATTTTTGTGGGTTTTTAATTTCGTTGGTTTCATGGGTAATCTTCATCTGCTAATTCATAGGTCCACGACGAAATTACAAGTTGGACTTAAAACTTTTCTCCGTTGGAGTTGGTACTTGTAATCCACAAATTCATGTACCCACAAATTCATGTACCCACAAATTAAACGCTGGTTTTTTTACGGTAAATCATGAAATTTGGGCCCCATGAAATTTACTGATTTCACAGTATACAGTTTAAAATGAAAGATTTTTCTCTTTCAGCAATTTACCTGAAGCATAATAAAATAATCAAATGCTTTTGTTCTTCTTGTTTCAGTCAATTTCCATGTAACTAACTGCAAGTACTGCCAGACAACTTCAGCAGACAAAATGGCTGATGCTATTTTGGAGGCCATGTCGGACATGAAAGAATTGCTCAAGTAGTGTGTTGGTGTCACATGGCAATGGTGTCCGGTTGCCATGGTGCTATGCATACATCATGTGACTGTTGTGTTACCATGGTTTCCTGTAATCATGGTGTGTGTCGTCAGATTGGGAGACAATCAGGACCAATGTCAGGAAGAGGAATGAATTTACATCAGAGACAAGTCCGACTGGAAAACTAGAATTCAGCAACATTGAAGAACATCCTAGAATCTTCATGCTACAAAGCAGGAATATCATTCCGTCGTAGAATTCGATTGGAAATTTATTGAAGTGACATTTAACCAAAACAGAAAATTGAATGACTTCGAAGAAATGTTGTGTTTTCTGTAGCATGAAAATATAATCATGATATTGAACTGAAATTCTTGTACTGTATCAATCAAAAGGCAAGAATTGATCATCGGCACAGACACTGTACCGGATATCCAGAATTTATTTGTCAAAGGTATTGTCAAGGCTGCTGAATTTTTACAATTTCCATAGGAAAATTAAGAAGAGGGAAAGCCGAAGAGAGACATGGCCTGATCTATAACCATGCCTTGAATTTTCAGTCTCTTCTTTTATAACAATGCAACTTTTTTTAATGAACGCCATATAGGTAGCATGTCTATTTGTGTGTGTTGTTGTGTGTCAATAGGTGTACTTGCTACTATTTTTGCATACCGCGTGTCTGGATGCCAGTGTTTGCGGAAAGCACTTGTGATGTAGATTCACAAAAATGGCACTGCCGGGGGATTTCTAATTACAAAAACATGGCATCTCCATTTTTCTGTGACTCACTCTTTGATATTAGTATTATTTTATTGAGGATGAAGCTTTTAATATTGTAGAGACATTCTCATCACGCCTGTGGATTTGTTTAAGAGGGTGGGTACCAAGACAAAGTATCGTCTTGATTACAAATTGAAATTTTGGGAACATGTCGCTTTGCAAGAAAACAGGAATGGATATTTGATAATGTCTTTTTAGTGTGCTAAAATTTTGCACCGTGTACCGTTATCTTCTACACAAATCTGTCTGATAGATAATTTTTATGAAATATATAAATATTTATGTACAAGTTAACAATTTTTGTGTTTAAAAATCTTAATTTATTTTTTTATATTCAGATGGCGATGAATCATAACACACTATTCTGATACTGTGTTTATCAGCAAGGTCAATCTTACAGTATATGAATTAATTCTAAGGTTTTTTCCCTATGCCATTTGTATTTGAAAATATCAATAGTCAATCCATGTACAGTATTGACATTTCAAACTTTTGTTAAGGTACAATGTATACCTAATGGGTAACACTAGAGAGAGTGTATTCTATTCAAACTATTCAAATAAAATTGGTTTACCGAATGGTGCAATAATTCAAATATTGAAAGATTTCTGGGTTGGCATGATGGTACATGTACATTTCATGTACAGAATTTTCTTCTGGACACTAGGCCAATAAAATATATATGCGTTTTGTCACATGATTGACAAAATTTAATATATACTGAAATATATAGATGAGAAAAAAGGAAGAAATTTAGAGAATATTATCTACGTCTATCTTCAGTTAAAAAAACCTATTGTTTATAATAAAAAGTCTGTAATATTTTACCTAGTATATCAAGCTAAAATCCATTGACTGAAAATGTCATGTGCTTTGTGTGTGATATTTAATACTGTAACATGTGAACTGATCAGTAGTGTTGTGGTAGATGCAGACTTGGCTTCAAACTTATTATCCAAGTGGTAGTTTTTATTTTCATACATCATTGGTAAATTTTATAGGAGCTTGTGTTTAGTTTCAGGGACCATAGAATTTAAATTTTGTTTCTTTGCTGTAACTTGCTGCTTTTACTGTATCTACAGATATTGTTTTCTCTGAAACAAGATTTGCAAACAATTTCTGTTGATGGTTTGCCTTTTAATTGGGACAAAACAGAAGTCATATTTTTATTTGTTCTTATTTTTTGTTTGTTAGTAAGATATTTATGGGATAATTTTTATGATACCCGGTACTTCCTTTGTTAAGATATTGTTAAGATATTAAATTTCATTTGTTAATGTATCCATTTTAAATGTCCCATTTCATTTTAAAACTGATATTCACAGCAAGAATAAATTATTTGGTCCAGTCTGCCCAGCAGTACTAATGAATACAAACATTTCGGAAGTAACTGAGGGAGAGACTTGGGTCCTCTCAAGGGAAGTTTTATACTTTCTCGATTGAGCCGACACTGGGCTAAACCTCTCTGTATAGTATATTACTTACTTTGTAGGGCTTGGTAAATTTTTTATCAAGGTGTTGATCAATATGGCTTAAAGAGTCTTTTTGAATTTTTAGAAAATGCTGCTGTAATATTTTACTTTAATTTCTTTAAATTGAATTTTGAAAAAAAATACTACTAGTGTTTTAAATTATATGATTGTGAAATATTGTTTGCAACTGTTGATTGAATCGCTTTTGATTTGAAATATCTGCTGTGTGTTATGGTAAGTTCGTATGTTTTCATGTGGAGCACATTTTCTTTGTCAAGCCCAATCCCTGTCAGTATGACATGTTGAATATTCTGTAAGTTTAAGAGACTTAAAAATTATGTTGATATTTTAATTTTTTAAATTTTAAATATGAGTTTTATCCTTTAGCAACATGGGATGTATGAACGATATATATATTTATAACTGTTCCAGTTATCCACATTATTTATAACTTGTTTTGAATTCATCTACAAAGTAAATACTATCCAACACTTGCAATTCATACTTGCACTCAGTTTATGTACACAATATTTAGCAGTGTTTAATTTCATTTTCGATTCATCGTGTAGGGTACCGTGCTGAAGTTTGTACATGTATGGTGTAATTACATATTACGTGAAGAGTTGATAAATGTCCAATTATAATTGCATTTAGTCGGCAAGCTAGTCTGTGACTTTTTTCTCGTTGCCTTCATGCCTCGCACATATTATAAATGAAATGAATCTCAATTTTGGGGGGAAAACTCTTTGAATTTCGGGTCCATGTAACGAATTGCTGAACTGATCTCATGACATCTTTTGTAGGAACTGAAAATGGATATTACCGAGTATTATGTTGGTGTAAAACATTCATGTTGTTATAAAGTTTACATATTATTTTTGTTTTTCCACTTTTATTTTGGCTTTTTTTAGAGACTGAAAGGGCTTTTCTGTCAAAATAGGAGAAAATATGCATTCCTTGGAGTCAGCGCATTTAGCCCTTTCAACCCTAGGTAACTTTAGTAGACTCTACCATACATTTATCTGGATGAGTCCATTCTTGTCTACAGTGGTGAAAGGGTTAAGGGTCCCTGTCCCACGGTACCATGTTTTTTTCTATACACAGTTATCTCCCCTTAACTTGGTTTGGATATAACTATAGCAGAATTGGGCCTGTATACTTTTGATGTCCAAGTAGCTCAGTCATTTTGAGTGATAAACAATATGAAGTTCAGGGTTTGAATCCAAGTCATGTACTTCTCAATTTTACAATCAAAACACTATTGTTAATTACATTTGGTTTATTTCATCTTTAATATTTCATAAAAGTCCACCAAGATATGTTGTACTTTCCAGAATTGGTTTATCAAAGCTTAAGTCATACCGAAAAAAAATAGTTTCCGATACTTAATTACAGTCTTTGGCAGTGATACAGGAATACTGAAAGCATTTGATTGAAATCTTTGATATCAATCGAAACATCGATATTCCTGCTTCACAAAGCTCGTTATAACCTTCTGTTTTATCAAAGTCAAAACAGCAAAACATTACCAGTGGAAGCTTTACTCAAATCTGAGGTTCTCATTTTTGGTAGATGACTTGTTTATATCATGTTTCAAATGTGTAGGTCTAACTAAGTTAGTTGAGCCTTTTAATGACGAGCTGATAAACCTTGTGAACCTATCCCATCAAGCTTGGTGGTGTTTCTCTGTCATAGGAAAGGACCTGCTTCAGTCTTTAAAACTCAGTCATTTTTTTTTTTTTTGAGATGTCAGCTTAATTAATGTGAATGTTTTATATGAAATGGTCACGATGGAGACTGCCATTTTCAGTCTACATGTAAGCATGTATGAGGAAGAAGAGTGTCAGATTTGAAAGTGCTGAAATGTGTCGTGTGGGTCACTGGCGTTGGACATGACTTGTTTTCACATTTAAATACAGATGAAGTCGATGCTTATTTATGATATGCTCAAGCTGAGAAAGGCTTGGTTATGATATTTAAAACAAAACATTTATAAAACGTGGTTGAGATTCATTTTCAAATCTGTCATTAATAAAGAAATATTTAAATATCTTATTTTTCTTTTAGTCTTGGTTTCACTCGTTGCATTGGCATGGCAATGTATGTATCTATACACTTATGTTGCTACATGGATTAGAACAAATGATTCTGATAAAAAAAATATTTGGTAATATCACGGACTTAGATAACCTAATTCCGTGGTAATATATATCGTTATAGTTTATAAATCTTTTGTCAACTTGCATGTGGCTTGGTATACACTAAAACCTTGTTATACTGTCAATATTTGTCCAGCGGAATTTTGTCATTATAAAGGATGAGGGAGATATATGAAAAAGTGTATCGATAACTAAAGAAAAACACAAAAAATGGGCATTGAAAAGTAATAGCATAACTAAAGTGACAAAAGAACAAGGACCAGTGTACACATATAGACTTTTTACTATCGTACATGCAATTCATGTTCTAGGGAGAAGTAATAGTCACTAACGAAAATGTCTTGCCTACTTTCATTACTAAAATTTTGAATGATCTCCAGCTAGTTTAAGGTAGAGAGTTACAGTGCTCTGAATTTATCTCGAACAAAGAAGAGTGCAAATTGTTCCATAATGTTTTTAGCTCGCCAAAGGGCCAAGTGAGCTTATGACATGGTGCGGCGTCCGTCGTCCGTCCAGCATCAACTTTTTACTTGAAACAACTTCTTTTCAGCAACCAAATGGCTTTGGATGATGATATTTGGCCAGTAGCATGCTGGGATGAAGGGCTACCAAGTTTGTTCAAATGAAGGCCTTTGCCCATTTTCAAGGTCACATGGATCAAATATGTTAAATTCTTTGAATAACTTCTTCTGAATAACCAGAAGGTCCAGGATGATGATATTTGGCCAATATTATGCTAGGATGAAGCACTAGCAAGTTTATTCAAATAAATGACCTTCATCCATATTAAAGGTCACTGGGGGGTCAAATGTCTAAACCTTTAAACTATTTCTTCTAAATAACCAAGAGGTCTAGGGTGTTGATATTTGGCCAGTAGCATGCTTGGATAAAAGGCTATCAAGTTTGTTCAAATTAATTACCTTCACCCATATTCAAGGTCACGGGGGTCAAATATGTTGAACTCTTTAAACAACTTCTTTAAAACCAAAAGGTCCAGTGTGATGATATTTGGTCATTAGCATGCTGGGATGAAGGGCTATCAAGTTCGTTCAAATGAATGACCTTTGTCCATATTCAAGGTCACATGGGTCAATTGTCTTAAAAACCTTCAAATGACTTCTTCTATATTAACCAAAAGGTCGAGGGTGATAATATATGGCCAGAAGGATATTGGCATGAAGGGCTACCAAGTTTGTTCAAACAAATGACCTTCACTTATAGTCAAGGTCACAGGGGTCAATTGTCTTGAAAACCTTTTAACGACTTCTTCTGTATAACCAAAAGGTCTAGGGTGATGATATATGGCCAGAAAGATGTTGGCATGAAGGGCTACCAAGTTTGTTCAAATGAATGACCTTCGTCCACATTCAAGGTCACATGAGTCAATTGTCTTAAAAACCTTTTAACGACTTCTTCTGTATAACCAAAAGGTCCAGGGTGATGATATATGGCCAGAAAGATGTTGGCATGAAGGGCTACCAAGTTTGTTCAAATGAATTACCTTTGTCCGTATTCAAGGTCACAGGGGTCAAACGCTTTTGTTTCTTGGTATATACAGTCACCCGTGCACGTCTCCATCGTCTGGAGGGTCGCTGTAGGCGGGATATTCCCCCAATGACACTGGACCTGGCCCCTTGTATCTCCTCTTGTACCGCATCATATTTAGTGTGTGCCTTCTGGGAGTCAACTATATATGGACTGGTTACACCTCCGGATCAGCTCCTCCATGTTTGAGGGCCAGAACAATAAACTAGCATCACATATACGTCCACAAAACAATGTAAAATATACGGAAAAGTTTTGTTGCAACACGTTAAGTATAGTTGTTGTACACTCGTTTCTGAATCCTTTTCTACATATCATATTTTTGTAAATGGTATATATTTGAAAGAGAGACAATATTAAGACAAATATTCTTCATGACAGCTGATCACATTTTTTCTGTGAATCTGAAAGACACGTCTACATGCGAATATCTAAGAGTCGCATCTAGTATCTTGTTTACGAGATAGGGGAGGTAGGAGCTATGAGTTACATGCACCTAAAACTACATGTTTTTCTTATTCGTTGCTACATTATGATATATATTAAAAGAGTGCAGATATATAGAGGCAAAATTCATGTAGATGATCAGTAAAACAACTGGTGTGTTTAGGTTTCTGGCCCGAGGGAAATAAATTGATAAAGTGTATGTGTTTTTTTTTTCTTGGGGATGTTCCAATCCTACTGGATCCGCTATTATATATGTTGTGTCTTACAGGATCGATATCTGACATGACAGCGTTTTTCTGCAGACCTTATTCGCAATCTTTGGAGTTCATTACAATTTTACATGGTATGGTCAGTGGTTTGCTCCGTACCGACGGATCATGCACTCCGAACACACAGGATCTGCAGGTCGAAATAAAACCCTTCAAAAACCCTCTTATTGGTAACGCTTGAGCATGTTGTGATTAAGTCCCCCCCCCCCCCNCCCCCCCCCTTTATATTTATTTGGGTATGTAGTTCCAAAAATTATAAATTGATTATTGATTATCAATTTAAAATTAGTACACTACTTCTGATTACAGACTTGCCCTGCAGGTAGGTAGAGCGTAATAATTGTACCTGCTGCTCCCATTGCATGGTCATAAGAGGCGACTAGATTTGAGATCTTATCTTTTTTCTTCTTTCTAAGCAACTTTCTTCCTCCTAATGTCTCCCTGTGAGGAAGACTTTGGGTTCTGTCCCCTGGCCGAGACAAACCAGACTGTAAAAATGGTAGTTTCTACTCCTGCTTAACGCTCAGCAATTTAGGAGTGGGACGACTGGTTCGCCCGTTGTCAGTATAATGTGACTGGACGGGGTGTTCTGCTGGGTGTCTTCGGCAGTATGTTTTAGTGAGGTAGCTCTATAAAGCATCAGTTCCGTGCTATCACAAGGAGACAAACACGAACTTATCGCAGCCTCCCAAAACACACACGCATACACTTCACGCATGCATCTTGAACACAGGGAAGCCCATCCTTAAATGACCATATCTGTTGATAGGACGTTAAACAATACTAAACCAACCAAACCAAACCTGATTACAGACTGATTATCGATGATGATTTTAATCGGATTGCCCATCACTATATCAATGTGGATTCAAAATTACTTGTCTATGTTGGCATAATCTAAAACGTGTGTAAAACACTCTGATTTCTTTTGTAGACAAGTGGAGACTCTAATGAGGGTGAAGATTGGCAAGTTTACAGTAGTGATTACCATTGTGATGCCTCCTTAGTGAGGTATATTGAGACAGATATAGAAACAAAGCAGTTCAATGCAGATGATCTTGTGATATTGCCAACTGAGCTTCGAGGCAAGCTTGAGCCTTGCCTGAATGATGACATCATCTACTATGATGCTGAAACCGTGCCTTCAGTATCATCTTCTGAACTTTGCTTGGAAGGCAATCCACTTGCAGCCCCAAAAGATGAAGTAAGACGCTCTAAAGTATATCCTGAAATTTCTGAAGAAACATTTGCCGAATCTCTGGAAAGGTATGAAAAATTCCTATATCTGTTAGACTATGTCTTCCGCTTAATTCATTATACTGATGGACGGTGGAAGGAAGTGGATGGTGAGGGCCTCCCACCACCACCGCAGATGAGTATGTTTATTGGTGACCTTTGTGTCTTCCACTTTTAAGGGGGGAGGGGGGGGGGGGGGGGGGTATTACTTATTGTACAGCTTTTAGCCCAACACGAACAAGTTGTGTGCTGTTCAAATTACCGTTCATCTACAGTCCATTGTCCGTCCTTAAACAATCCATGTCTGTGTTGTTTCTCAAAACGCACTCGAGGAATCTTAGATTTGCCATGGTCTGTAGTTGTGCTTGTTGAATTTTGAATTTCTGATTAATAAAAAGACTCGGGGTTATGATATTTGGCAAGTAGGTACCTTGGATAAAGTGCTGTAAAGTTTCCTCAAATGCATTACCTTGACCTACTTTCAAGGCCACATAGGTCGTATATTAAAAAACAAAACAAAAAAACTACTTGTTCTGAATACAAAAGGGTCGCACGGTAATATTTAGCCATTAGATACCTGGGATGGATTGTTTTGAAATATCTTCAAATAATGACGTTGACCAAAGTTCAAGGAAACTGGAGTCAAAGGTGTGAAAAAAAATGTCTTCTTTTGAATAACCAAAAAGTAGCATGTTGGGAGTGCTTTAAAGCTTCAACATGGTCTTGAACTTCTTTCAAGGCCACAAGATTCAAATGTGGTGAATAACCAAAAATGCTAAAGGTGATGTTATTAGGAAAGTAGTATGTTGGTTTGCAGTATTGCTTTTACTAGAAATATCATTTCATGACTGCTTGATATCCATAAATGTTTGTGAAAAGTTGAAGGAGCAAAGAAAATGTGAGAGAATGTCCGTATATGACAACAGTCCGAGGTAAGAAAGGGATTTTTTTTTTATCATACACCCAAATTTACGTACGTGATGTCACAATAGGAGAACAGTGACGAAATAAGGAGATTTTCAAATTGGGAAAATCCCGAGGCTTTGCCTAGAGTTTTGCACCATTTTGAAAACCCCAAGGATGGAATTTCCCTATCCTACACCCCCTGGACATGAAAGAGCTAAATCAACTCGACGAGTAGTTCGGTAAACCTGCATCCTTTTTTTGTAACAATTTTACCACTTTTACCCCAATGCTACACATCTGAGGGGACAACAAATGTTTGTCTTACATCGGTCCACCTGTCGTTTACATAATAAAGTACTTCTGTCCGATTTAGCTTATTTACAATATTACTTCTAAACATTAGACAAACATCAAATTTCACATAAGGGAAACATCCCGTATAAGATAAGACACTTATGACATTTAAGTACATTAAACTGATTTTTAATCAATCAGGCAATTACTAATTTACATAGAGTTGATTGAAAACTATAATAATAAAACGATGTTCAAAATGTGTGATAATTGATTTTCAAATTTTGTAATACAAGTAAAAGAAACAAAAATCTAAATAGATCATATGATAAATATTTTATTATTTTCACTTGCCCTTTCTTCTAGAGCATACTATGTGTACAGTAACAAATACATGCTTTGATATATGGAATCAATTTGGTAAGTACATTTTCTTGGAAGTATGCAATTATACATTACTACTGGTATTCCGTAACATCTCCATGGCTTGACACACGTGCGGTGAGTTTGTGTGCCAGTAGTTCGTTAAATAGCAATCTTTGATAACGCCCCACAAACTAATCCAACTCCTGTTCATTAATGTGGAGTTCTAATACACATCACTACAGCACGTGAAAAAGATCTCAATTTCAAGAGAACACGTTTAAACTACGTGTTCATCACAATTACCACTACCAATTCCAATTCCAATATGCACTCAACAAACATTTATTTACCTCACATCCGTTAACAGATATACATTTGGCCGTAATTAGAGGTAAGTTTGATCTAGGCCAATTTGTTAATAGTGACGTGTGAGCCAAGGCTTATTTGTTATTAGTTACGTGTTATCCAAGGCCAATTAGTAAATAGTGACGTGTGATCCAAGGCCAATTAGTAAATAGTGACGTGTGATCCAAGGCCAATTAGTAACTAGTGACGTGTGATCCAAGGCCAATTTGTTAATAGTGACGTGTGATTCAAGGCCAGTTTGTTAATAGTTACGTGTGATCTAAGGCCAGTTTGTTAATAGTTATGTGTGATCCAAGGCGAATTTATTAATCATTACTTGTGATCCAAGGCCAATTAGTAAATAGTGACGTGTGATCCAAGGCAAATTAGTAAATAGTGACGTGTGGTACAAGTCCAATTAGTAACTAGTGACGTGTGATCCAAGGCCAATTAGTAAATAGTGATGTGTGATCCAATGCCAATTAGTAAGTAGTTACATGTGATACAAGTCCAATTTGTTAATAGTGACGTGTGATCCAAGGCTAATTTGTTAATAGTTACGTGTGACCCAAGGCCCAATTTGGTAAGAATGACGCGTGATCCAATGCCAATTTGGTAATAGTAACGTTCGATCCAAGGTCAATTTCTTACTAGTAACGTGTGATCAAATGCCAATTTGTTATTAGTTACGTGTGATCAGAGGGCAATTTGTTGATAGTTATGTGTTATCCAAGGCCAATTTATTAATAGTTACGTATGATCCAAGGCCAACTTGTTGATAGTAACGTGTGATCCAATGCCAATTTGTTAAAAGTTACGTGTGACCCAAGGCCAATTTGTTAATAGTTACGTGTGATGCAAGGCCAATTTGTTAATAGTTACGTGTGATCCAAGGCCAATTTGTTAATAGTTACGTGTGACCCAAGGCCAATTTGTTAATAGCTACGTGTGATCCAAGGCCAATTTGTTAATAGCTACGTGTGATCCAAGGCCTTATTCAGTCGTTCACAAGTGTTATCGAGGCTGCTGTCATTCGTTATCTTTATATCCTTCATAAACTGCCTTCATGCGACATTCACTAGTTATATATCAAAATAAAATGTTTTAGTTGTCATTAAATAAGTTAAAGATCAACAATTAATAGATCTTTTTTCCTTTGGGGGTATTAATAAAAACAATACATTTACAATTCATGATAACATAATAACAACAATGATTATAACTGTTCTATTCAGACAGACGGGCTGTTCTTAAGTCTATGATGTGTTTTACAACTGCTCCTTGTTTCAGATGTATTCACCTTGCCAAAGCAAATGCGGACCCAAAACATAAATTACTGTCTGGGCCATGACATAACCGTTTCAGTGGTTGTTTGTCCGTTTATTTCTTATCTCCATTAATCTAGAACACATGTTAGAAAACAAGCATGTGTGTGTTTTGTTTTAATTGAGATATTGGATTTTGTTCTCGCTTTTGATATAACCAAATATCATTAAAAATGATACTGGAAGTGTGTCTTTGCGTGTCTGCAACCAGTTAGCGATGCATTTAGACACATGAGAGTTATCAAAGGTTTTGCTCATCACGCTGATACCGTTTTCCGCGGCCGGAGGAAACACTTGACTTCACTTTTCGGTTGTATAAATACGTTGCCTTGTACCTCACTAGTTTGTCCGGGAATCAGTTCGAAGTCGAAATTCTGCATGATCTTGGCAATGATGATTTTCATCTCCATCTGTTGAGTAAAGGAATGAAACAATTAATTGTATCGATGTAAATTTTGAAATTGGTCATTCTAAATAATATCGTTCAAAAACATCTAACCAGAAAGGTATTCATTTATTTTCAAAATACTAATCCAGCAGTAAACATTTTTATGATGTTTGCAAGAAGGGATATTAACAAACACCGTGCGTATTACGGTTAATGTATGTACCAAACGTGTCGCAACATTTCAAGACCGACTGGTCTTTTTGTAAAGCTATTACTACAAGCAAAATTGTATATTTTATATGTCACACGACCCGGGACGTTTCGCATATCGATAGAGAGTGTACAGTGTTAATGACAGGTTGTGGATATAGGATCCATCCCGTCGGGTCAGTATCGGGTCATACAGATGACTCAGATGGTGTCCACCTTGTCCCTGTTCATGTTTTGAGTTTTTCAGATTTTGATAGCTTGTTTGATTTGTTGCAGTATTTTATGTTGTTCCATTTTAATTATTGTGATATTGTCTAAATAAACGATCGCGAAATGTGATTTTTGGTGTCAGCATAATCTATAATGCCGTTTTATTATACTTGGCGGCGGATGGTTTGCCTGTGCTTCTGGTTAAATGGGTGTTGATCATTTTTTCTACGTCCTTTTGATGTTCTTTTAAATGTGTACCAAATTTCCTCCAAGTTTCTCCTGTATGACTGCTGACAATTTTGCACGGAACTTCGTATACAATTCCTGTTTTGTCTAGAATGTCAATCTTGTCTTTGAGATGCACAAGTAACTGTCTAAGTGTTGTCAATGGTCTCATCGGGGTGTTGGAATGGTGTTTCCTCATCACCCAGGCAAACGCCTTAGATTTTCCTTTCACGTAGGGTATTGTTATACATTGTGACTTAGCTTCTGCATTTCGGTTACTGTTGTCTCTTTCCTTCTATCTCTGGTTTTACATGTTGTGTTTTTTTCCTCTTTTACTGCTTTTTTCCACTTTATTGTTTGATCAATCAGGGTAGTCACAACGGTTGAGAGCGTCTTTTTTCTGTGCTTTGTCCCCCTCTGTGTCTATCGTCTTACTCTGTGATGATGTTGTTGTATTTTTCAAGGAATGTACGTACGATACCGAGATTTGGTGTACAAATGTTGATGGTACGAATTGAAAGCCAAATAATGATTGGTGTTTGTCGGTTTGCGGAATACTTATATTTTGATCGTGCCGTTTTCTTTTCGAACGCTGAGCGTGTCAAAGAATGGTATGGTATGTCGAGTGACATATGAAATACGCAGTTCTGTCATTTCGTTGTACAGATAAACAGTACAAATCGCTCGCTCAGTAATACATATGTAGCTTGACAAAGGGACAAAGTGGCCTCCAAACGTTGCAATACGTTTGATATAACATATTTCCAAACTGATGAAACTTATTGAAAAAGATTTGTGATGGTTCTGGATCTTGCTGCGTTTTAAATACAGTTTTGTCAGCAGTCGTCTATATTAGCGTTTTTAGTATTTTTATCCAGGTTTGTGTACCTTAATAAAGAACAATGCTTAAATGTGTGTCAGCTTTATGGGTTGATTGCTTGATTTTATGTAGTCAAGCGTGAAGGAGGTGTAAAATTTCAACACAAAGCGTAATAGACACAATGAACACAGTTAAGTTTCAGTCATGTTTGATTATTGTCAAATCACCGATGAACTATATTTTGAGATTCCATTGAATTCACTACGTAAATGTATTACATGCAGTTCTGTAGCTGACAGTACAAACCCATTATCAACAGTTTAACATTGCAATGATATGTTACATGTGCTGAAGGGTTAGGTCAAGTGTCAAATATTGCGATCGGATATTAAATACTTATAAGAAGTACCTTATTTCACTCGGATTTTATTATTCATTCCGTAACATTGATCAACCGAACTCTGCGTTGCACGATCACACAACAGTAAAAATCAGTTTAATTTGTAATGTGTTATCGTCATATTTGCCATTCCATATCACATAACTTGGCTAATCTTCCGTTACTTGGTTTGGTTTAAATCCGGAAAATTGACGGTATGAAGATTGTTGGTGTCGATTTTGCAATATTTTAGTTAATGGACAAAAACCGCGCTGAACCATCATGATTGAACTGACAATTGGTTACGAGGGTGAACGATGGGATTAATTACAATACAAAATATCCAATGTTTATAAAATAATGTTTGATTATGGTGCTAAAAGCAAAGTTGGTGATTTTTGCATATAATTAACATATATCTATCGTTTTAAACACATTCTATTACCTTTTAAAATTATATAATGAATTAATTGAACCCTTCGAAAACAAAATACATACCTCTGCATATTTTTTCCCGATGCATGTATGGGGTCCGGCTGAAAATGGTGTGACCGCATATTTGCTTATTCTGAAATATATATAACATCAATATTAAAGATGAAACAAAGAGATAATTTTATTTACAAAATTGTGATTAAAGGAGAATAGACGTTCAGAATTAAATTTTTACCGTGTGAATAAAGAAGTCCTTTTCAAACTCCCATCCCAAACGCTGTAAGATACGAAGAATCGGGCAAGCCTTGAGTGAATGCAAATCTGGGTTTGAGACTTGGCTTCTATTATTATTCTGTTATCTAAAAATGTCATGGTAAGTGCTTCGGTCAAATGTTAAATATAACAGCCCTTTTAACCTGCGACTTTTAAATGTCTTGCGTACAGGTGGGCATTAACCTTCGATTTTTAGCAATCGTGCGTATATAAGCTTTAACTATTAACATTCACGACTGGTTCAATAACTCGTCTTATTATACCTCTACTGAGTTTTCCCTATATAAAAACAATACGATAAAATCTGCTTTTTCCCATAAATCACTTAAATATCTCCATCTGAGAGCTACTCCCTCCCCAAATTAGGACTCCTCCCTGCAAAAGATTTCAACCAATGAAAACATGGGTAGGCGGGGCCTTCTCCGTGACGCTCGTGACGTCACATTTTCAGAACCAAATGACAACAGTGAAAATGCCCACCGATGAAGGCCGTTTTGTTGATGTAAAGAGGAGTTGCAGCAGATTTTGGACGCTAAACGTAACTTAAATACAAAAGCTGTTATAAAGACTGCAGTGATTTCACTTCAAACTTATTTAACAGAACGGAATGCCGGAAGTGTCGACGAGTAGGGTCATGCAAGCTCTTTTTTTTAAAAAGTGGATAGGACTAGATCTAGATATGGTAGGAAAACAATGATGACTATGAGATTCAGTCTATAAAAACACTTCTTGAATGCTAGAAATTAAGTTATCATCAACGACGATGCATATAGTACTTCCAATTGTATTTTTTTCTCTTTCAGTCTTTGAAATTGTAAAAGGAAATGAATAAATAAATCCATTTGTTAAACTGCCTTTACTGGGTCAATAATTTGTTTCGTTATAATAAAACAGTTATAGAATGGGTAATTCGGGAAATAGCAAAATTATGGTCCCTCTTGGGGAAAAACTATTCCCCTCGACGGCTTCGCCGCCTCGGTAAATAGTTTTTCACCTCGGGGGACCATAAATGTGCTATTTCCCTCATACCCATTCTATAACTGTATATTACATCAGTCACGATGCCATTGCAGAACCGCTTAAACTAATCATTTTGGTCTTTTCAGTATGACTGCGATCGTGGTCTTAGAATAAATCCATCTTTATTACATGACCACGAAAACGGCCTGTGTCGTAAGACAAAAAAGACATTAAATATTGAACTAACCATCAATCACATAAACATTATTTTTTTTACCTCTCTGAACTGTCGTTGTCGAATCGTTCCGGCAAGAAATCCAAGGGTTGTCTTATATTTTGCTCTGACCTGGACGTCGCGTAGAAACTTATCTGTAAGAATAATTCATAACTACACACACGAACTAAAAAAATCTTTTATATGAACCTAAAATATTATGAATCTTTCGAGTAACATACCCACGGGAAAAAAGAAATGATAATATGTTTCTTGAAAACTCTGCAAACCATTCTTAGAAGTTATAAGTTGTAATATTCCTATTTGTCTTACACGACTCTCATTGGTACATTTACGTGGGATGCAACCTATCAGTTGTTAGACATAATAGAACTACTAGCTAAACAAATCACAAAGGTTTGTCATAATATTGATATTGTACAATACCGACACTGCCGAAAGAGGGCAGTGAGAAATATTTGATAGCTACAATTAGATCAGTTAAAATGCTAATATGCACAGCATTATGGTTGTTTTGTAATGACGATTCATCGTCAGTGGTACCGTTTAAACACACGTAGCGCTACTCCTCCGTCACATACGGGTAAGCTATCTATGAGACAAAGTGTTTTTCAGCTAATCCTGCAGACCGTTGAATAAGTGGCCAAACCAGACATGACCGTTTAAACTCCAGTCGTTTGCGTGCGCGACAGCCATACGCTGATTCCGTATGAAACGACGTCATCATTAAGATAAATGCAAGAATGGGGTTCTGGCTCACCACCCACGACTGCTTAGCCCATGGGATCCTTTTTTGTTGTCAGATGCGTCTTGTTTGACCCAACGTGATGGGAGGACGAACTTGTGGTGCCGTCGTGGAGATTTATTACAGTCGCATACGCTAACGTTACAATTTTGGTTGCGGTATTTGCGGTTGCAATCTAAGTTGTTGTCGATGGGAATTTGATCAAATTATACAAAGGTATACTCACTACCATGTCAGTTCCGGCCGGGATATGGTGACCGCCAAGCTTGTAGTCAGTGGTTGTCTCTCTAAAGGAAACCTTAACAACAGGATAAAGCCGGAGTGTTTCCTTTAGCACCATATCTAGGTAGGGTAACTTCTCAAGCTCATTCAGGGTGACCACAGACACTGCGCCAATGTTGTCATCAATTTCCTTTTGTAGCCTTACAAAGAAACATCATCATTGTTTGTTCATTTATTCCTCTTTCATTCATTTATTTATCAAGACAGCTTGATCAAATTCAAAAGTTCGAAAAGGCAATATAATTAATCTGGAACGATATTATTTTAGCAATATACCTTAAATTTAATATCTTATGGAATTTATTCTGTGCCTATTACAGAAGCCTTGCTATATATCTGTATATGTTTTAATTAAAAATTATGTGATCTGATCTTGCAACTCACTTTTTGTAACATTCTGGATTCTTTGCGAGAAGGATAATAATAAAACTTAAGGTGGCTGCGGTTGTTTCCTGTCCTGTGTGATATAATAAACAATTAAATAGAACTGTAAGGTTGGGGACATGCAAAACATGATTGTGTCAACTACTCTTCGCTTTTTTTAAATTAAAAAATCAATCATTCATGTTTTGTAATTAAAAGCTATCATATACATTAATTAAAAGCCATCCTAGACAAAAAATGTTTAGATGAGATGAAATCACACGGACCATCACAACAGAGCTGAAACTACTTTAAACATAGCTCACTCTATGTACTCGTTTTGTTAAGGTGCATTCACTTGTGTGCGTGTGTGTGTGTGGGTTGGTGTGTGCGTGTGCGTGTGTGTGTGTGTGTGTGTGTGTGTTACGTTCACCACTCACAGCTGACTGAGGCTGGATCAATTTGATTTAGCATTACAGTTCATAATTGTATATACTTACCTGCCAAAAGGAATGTCAGAAAATTATCCAACAATATTTCGTCCGTCATTTTTGATGGGTGTTTTTCTGTAACAATACATTGATACATTTTCTGTTCTTTCTTTAGGTTTTATGATTGCCTAATTTTCACTCGGAAACAATTTAATGTTGTTGTTATATCACTACTAAACCATCTACCGGCACAAATTTAAACGACAAAGGTTAAGCAAAATTTCGGAACCAAAACACAATTGATTGTGTGCATCAATAATTGCTGACGTTTGTGAAATAAGTATAGTATATTTGTATTTAAAGAAGGACCATTCTCATCTCTTTGTCCTTAATTATAATAAACTATACGATCATGTCATTGTTATTTATTATAATAAACTTACAAAGGTCAGCAAGGGCCGCGCCATGTGGTATATAATTATTAACAGTGATCTTGACCCTGAACTTAGAATCTTGTAAACCCTGTAATGCAATCTAAATATCACAATGTATCACCATGTCAAATTTCAACAAAGACCAGTCTTTTGTATTCCGAGCCAAGACCAGAAACCCTCACCGGCGATAGGACGTCGATAGACAATGCTTGCGCTCATTCCTTTTGTACATCTTATCCAATTAAATAGATTTGATTTAAAAGAAATGTTGTACTGGAGAAGTACCTTTTAGTTCCATTATATACTCCAACAGATCGTGGGGAACATAATCGCCGTTTCGTTTCGCTACATTTCTGTCTGTCATCATTTGTCTGGCGCTTTGCCTGATATATTTAATAGCATCTCGAACATCCCGGCGAAATCTCCATTTGAACGGATTTATCTGAAAGAGCATAGCAACATTTTTCATGTTAAATGGTAGAATAAAAGTATAACACTGAGATGTACATGTACTTAAGGTCCTTTACCGCCATTACATCAATTTTATTAAAAGTCAAGTCGTTACCATAATGGATACTGCACTACAACAGGATAAGGTGCATGGAAAATACATAACATACCGATGTTTGAAAAAATACCATGTCAAAGTGTAAACACACAAGGACAATTCGGGAACTCAAAGAGGAAGCGAAAAGACAAAAATGGAGTTAGATGCAAAACTAAATAAAACGCAATCCAACGTCAAAGAACTGGAAGAATAAGCATTTCATATGTGTTTTTAGGCTTTATACGTACAGCTACCAAAGGGTCTGACAAAAGCGTCGCAAATCCTGTAATTGTTGTCTTCATTTTCGTTACAAAGGGATGGTTCTCATCCGTTAGTGGTCCCAGGTCTATACTGGATGCTACCTGAAAAAATCAGCCATATTCACATAATATGATATATATATAGATATATATATATATACTATTTGCGAGTTTTGAAATAAACCTTTAATTGACAGCGTAATACTAGCTTCTTGCAACCTTTTCCGTATAGGCGTAGAATATCCTTAGTTTCGTCTATTCTTTCTCGTTTTGAATATACTTATGTTACAATTTTAACCAATATGCCAGAAAAGTATACATTCTTTTTAATAGAAGGCAGGACAATGTAAAAAACAACGAGTTCTTCTCTAACATCGAAACTAGGAGTTTGAAATAGACATTATAATCGTCATGATTGTATATATAAACACATTTCAATGTTATGCAATAGTAAAGAAATCATCATGAGTTATGTCCACTTTATATGACACTTTTCGTTGGTTAATAGGTATGTTATGTTGGACATTAATACAGGCATGCCCGTGCCTGTATCACTTTAAGAAAAAGAAAAAACATACACGAGCAACGCTCTTCCAAACGCCTTCCGTATTTTGTAAATCTAAACAAAATGCCTATTGCGACTTGCAATGAACTCTGCCGAGTGAGGTTACATGTGTACGCGCTCTCATTTAAAAAAAAAAAAAAAGGGCAGAAAAAAATTAATTCAGGACTAAACAGCCTTCGTGAATGATATTTTTTACATTTGTTATATATAGACTATGATAATACACGCTCAGTATAATAAAAACTTTATATATTTCACTACAATTATAAAACAAGCTATTCCAACTTATTTAATCACTCTTGTTGGTCCGGATGGAAGCGCGCAGAGGGTCTTAATGTGGGATGAAACTGGAGTACACGGTGAAACCCACGTGGTCTGGCAGGTGACCCAATATCTTTTATCAAACCCCGGCCGTTTTGGTGAAAGGTGAGTGCGCTATACGCTGCGCCACCAAAGCACTTACACGCGCAAATGCTTAATATTTCTTAATTATCAAAGACAAACCTTGTACAGCAGGTGATGATTTACCCGTCTCCCACACAAACTTGTATAACAATTTACAGTAGAATGTCTTTAAAATAAACAATACATAATCCATGATCACGTCCAATATTGTACATCAAATTATAACAAACGCTACTCCCAGACCAACCTTATACAACAGATGCATCGCCAGTTTGTTAAACGTATCCAACATGTGTATCTCTGTCTTGCCGTTCGCTTTGGTTTCAAGGTACTCTACGAAGCGATCAGCAAACTCGTTGAATTCAGATGCAAGTTGTCGAATGTAGCTGAAAGAGGTCAAACAAGTTGTCTACTTGTCAAGTAATTGCCATGAAAACTTCCTTGTTTCGAAATTAAGTTTAAGTTGTAAAAGAAAAATGTTAACTTGCGAAAAGAATGTATGTAAAAATACATGTCCTTATCGTCTTATTCTGTGTAAAATATTATGTTGAATTGTACCACAAGCAGACTTCTTAGGAAAGTAATGGAATTCAATCTATGAAAAAAAGCATAGCACGGCGTCTCAAATATGGTTGTTATAACTCATGTGTGTATACCTATTGCTGTCAGTAATTTCTCCGATCGTATGCTTACCCATTTTTTTTTATCTTGACATTATGAATATATGTTCTTCAATAAAGCTCTCTTAAGTTACTTCATTGTAACACCTTTGCGTTAACTTAACTATTAAGAAAACAACAAAAGCAAACAATTTCAATTATAACACTCCAAGCACATTGAATTGCACTTAATCGATAAACATTTTTACGTTCGAAAAATGGTATTAGTTGCCGAACACATGTGAGGACCTGATAGTGTAGTTTAATTTGGATGAAAGCAAAAGATGACATTTGAGTAAGGAAATGAAATATAATACGCTCCTTTGGTTCAATCAACTTATGTTAAGCGAACGTTTAGCAAGCATGGTAAATGTCGGATAAATGTCTTGTCGTACCACATTGTGTCAAACGATGCAATATTCAATAGTTTGTTTTATTTATGCATGCTTGAAATTATAAATATGTTAAATATATAAAAAAAATGTAAATATATGTGAAATGTTTTGTATTAACGTTTAGAATATGGATATAAAGTTATTGTGTAGTGTTAGACACTTCATGTTCAGTACATCCCTAACTCACATCAAACCATTTATAGATGACAACTTCGTGTTCGGTTCGGTCTGACGGATTTCACGGAATGCTGTTTTGTTATATTTTTTTCTCTCACTGCTCTATTCTAAAGATATTCACTGACTTAAAACAAAGTGTAGAGTTCCTCCAATGGCACCAAGTATGCTACACACTTATAGTTTTGCTTATGTATCTAACTTTATTCACGTACGTTGAATGTACAAACTAAACAACCACCAATTGGTTGATAAAGAGTAGTTTTGTACTGTAAAACTAGTAGGCTTTATCAACGACATACTTTGATCCGTAATCGTGAGAATGCTGATTTAGGTTTGAAAGACCATATCGAAATTCTAATCAGTGGGTTTATGTAGTATCTATACCAGGAAATGTTTTCATATTCTTCCCTCTAGAGATTGTAACTCAAATGTTTTCATCATTCATATATATCTGTAAACATCAGACCGTCAGTGTTTCGAACTGTCTTGGTGTTGAATAAATATCTTACTGTGGTTTGAACCATTGGTCTAGCTGTATTCGCTGCAGAACCCAGATCTTATTATCGACCTCCGTTTCAATTCCCCTGCCAATAAACCTGGAACAGTGAAATAGAGATGTGAATAATTAATGTACACTTGATATCAAAATGTTTTCAATATTATTACCACGGCATACACGAATATACCAAGAATATTTTTTTATAATTTTTGGACCTGATAAATCAATACTGCATTAATGATTTTTTGTTTTACATAACACCGAAAATAACGCTGCGTGAACACACTCATATATATTGTTTACCTTGTACCAAACATGTTGCTCAATCTAGAATACATCCGCTTCGATTTTGGATGATTTCCAGTTACCAGAACATCCTAAAACAAGACCAGTTTCTTATTTAACTACAACACGAGAAGCACAATGTTTTATTAAACAATATCAAGTACTTTATGCATAACAAGAGAAAATATATCAAGTATGTTATAATGACCATAATTCCAAATTCCTGTATGGACCGTTTGTATAACAGCGTAAGGTTGTGTAGTTTCTATGGCAAACCAGTTGTTATGTCTGTAAGCATAGTACATTTCCTATTTGGGGATGTACTTTGCCCCTAAACCTAGACTGGTTACAGTGTTTGTATAGTAAGTACAGAAGCAATATTATTGAGACTATCGACGACAACTTAATCTGGGTCAGGTCAATGATTTGCCGTTCACACTGAGCTTCAACATATTGAATTCAAACGCAAAGCAGAAAGGGGGAACAACGCGTAGTGGTGATTGACGAGCACATGCAGCGGCTTTGGAGCATGCGTAAGGCAAGGTTGATGCACAGCTTGCCGGATTAGTGTTGGTCTAAGCAAATTCGGATATAATTTGTGATAATTTTTAGTTTTTGTAGATGATGCGTTCAAAATGCACATGTGTAAGATGGTGTATGATGGTTTCATAAATGAAAAAGAACATCTATTCTATATATAATTTTAAGCAATGCTTCATTGGATTTGTTTTGTATATAAAAATTAATCAAATAAGATTTACCTTTATGCATTCCGGATCTGAAACGAAGACAACAACTTGATGCCACATACAGAGACGGAAAACCGGTCCATGAGTTTTGGAACTGAAATTAATTGGATAGTTTTAGAATTGTCGTAATTAGACCAGTTCTTAAAAGGCATTACTAAAATGATTTTTAATAAAATATTAATATCAAATAACCAAATTTAGAAAAATAAATATTATGATACTGAGTAGCATAATATATCAGGGAAGAACATGTAAATAATCCCTATTCCGTAACATACAACAAACACACCAATGATAATATTCACTCATCAATTTAAACACTCGCTTAAGTTCATTTTGAAATAGGTATCCTTAATTTATTAGCATAGTAAAATGACATGCATATTAAATGCAGTCAAAATATTGTTCAGTATTTACATTATTTTAAATGATTTACTCACATTTCTATTAGGTAGTCATCCATAATGCCACCAGCAGCAACCATCTTTTCGATCGACCGGATGTGTCCACTCCAGAAGCTTCAAACGATATATGTGTTGTTCATTACTTACTTGCATTCTCATATTTCAAAGAACTTAGTTTTAAGGACCGTGATGGAAAGGGTTAATATCATAAAAAAAATCATTCATTTTCCGGCACCCCTGCAGGTGGGGGATTTGGAAAAGAATACACCGGTTGTTACCCACTGCATGTATCTTAGGAGGCGACTAATGCGGGTCCCCCCTGCAGAATTGGGGATTTGCTTTGATGCTTTGAGGCATGGTCCGACAAAAACTTAAGTCGGCATCAGATCCACGCTATCACAAGGAGGCAAGCATACCTACATACCCCGTCTCTTGCATACACACAAGCAAGCACGCATGCACTTCACACATGGAGGCACGTCTTTAAATGACCTCAGCTGTCAATAGGTAGCTAAACAAAATTAAACCTAAACTAACTAATTTTCCGGAACGGTTGTCAACGAAGCATATTTGAATTTAAACAAAACGTTTACATTATTGAACGAAAGCGCGGTGTCCGTAAAAAAAAAGCAATTTGGTGTTCCTATTTTGCAATTTTGGTTAACAAAATTCAGTCTGTAAGTTATTATTATCATAATACTATTTATTTGTTAAAAATAAATATTATCATTCATGACACATATTGAAAACATTTCATTAAAGAAAAATGATTACCCGACGCTATCCTATTCATTGTTTGAATAGAAATAAGGATTAGTATTTTAGGTAGGGGTCTTTGATGAATAAACAAACCACATACACATTTTTAAGCGAGCATTTTAACCAAAGTTGTCCGGAGACTCTTTTTTTTCATTTTGGCAGAGACGGACACTAAGACTAGCACCACAACTCTATTAAGGATCCCTATCATGGCGATGAAATTTAAAACACAAGATCAGTTTTTTCTGCTGTTTCGTACTAACAGTGATTTTAATTACGTTGCTAGAGTTACTTTCCTTGACTTGTCTCATCTAACTTATTATTTTCAGAAATGATATATTAAAGACACAGTTATTAGGAGTAGTATAGGAATACGAAAGGTGCACATGCACAACTTCACTCAGCTAAAATAACCCCTATATAAAGTCTGCAAAAAGACTTTTGAATCCCATATACAAATATTTCACTTATGTTGGACGAGAAAAAACGAAGAAATTGATTTACTTGTCGACAGGAAATTCCCGAGATTGACCCAATTATATATACACCAAATGATGTAATTTTACAGGCAACAGATCAATCAGAACCCATCCAACCAGAAGGTGAGGAACAAGCACCTCCGGTTTAACGCTATTATGGGTAGATACCGTGTAAGCATTCATAATATGGAAATATCTTATCATTGCAGGTTTGTTACGCCACCAGTACTGGTTTTTATTACTGAATACGTCATCATACCAGCCGCTTTCTACTGACTTTTTTCTCTTCATCATATTTGGTAGAGTATACCATACTAGTAAACCATAGATCCCAAGTGAGATCCCTGGATGGCATTTAAATATATAACGATTACTGCAATCGCCTATGATACTATTCTTGTCATAAAGAAAGAAAGTAAAAAAAAAAGCGAGGGGTATGGTCGATGTTGGGTTAGGTATACTTCTACACAAGTCATTCTGCGCTACACTGTCACGTCATAGTAACTCCTACCTAGTATAATTATAATTCAATTAATAATTCAAGGCTTCCATTGCTGGTGCATATTATTTAAGGGACTTATACGCACAGTATTCATTATAAGGCGGCGAGTCAATATATACTTTATATAATATTCACAACACTTGCCTCAATATATGACGTAAACCTTAAGCGTTAAAATGTTATTTTTGTATACAAATGAGGGCAGTATCGTTACTGAATAAAGAGCCAAGTTTTAGTGTGTGCACAAAGAATCAAACACTAATAAATGCAGTCACCTGGCACGGCATTTGTTAGTCAAGCGAGATTTACATTTTATCTAAAACTTGTCATGATTCGGTTTATCATTTTTATATTATATATAATACTCTGTGACTGTATGCTTTGTGCAATGTATCGATATCGTACCCTTCTCCAAATAAAATTGCAATAAAACATGGTTTATGTTCAAATGATTTCTAAAACCAAGGGGGGAAAATTGTTTAGCTGAACTTTTTCTCTGAAATTGCCAGTAAAGGAATACACTAAAGTATTCAAAGATATCACCGATCCTGTGATAGAACTCGAAGGAAAACAAACAAGTGATTATTGTATAAACTCTAAGGAGAAATTGATTATTCAATTACATTTCAAACACGACAACACGAGATGGTCGTAATCCGCCACAATGGCTTTACAAGCTATTTTATTGTGAAGGTACGCACAGAAGACAGTCTGTGGTGGGTATCATTTATCTCGTCTATTTATGATATAATTGTGTCATGGCCTGTATGATGAACACTATACCTTTTGAAAAAATGTAATAGACACAGTATGCAAAAGCAATTAGTTGAACTGCACCATACAGCAGTTTTGTTCTTCAATGACTCAGCGGTATTACTAGGGGCCTAACAGTTGGAATCCAACTTGTCTGAATTACTGACTAAATTATTATTGTACATTATAGACACTTTACTAATGAAATTGACTAGAAATTCATCAGTAGGCCTACTCCTCTTAATTTTGAACTTTATAAATTTAGGGGTTTAAAGCACCCACCCCTTTGTTTGTACAATTTGTATTTCCTCCTTTTGGCCCCTAGCATCACCGATGTCAAAAACGTGTGTCATACCTGTTTACATGCGGCCCACTGATGCGTGATGAATAAGAAGTTTAAAGCGAGTTTATATTACGCAATTTTTTTTAACACAAAAATCTATGGAAGCACTGAAGCGTCTGTTGAAGCGTTTAGTGTATACTGGGTATTGGAAATATCGTACTGTTAAATCTGTATTTGTACCCACTAGTTTATGACATAGAAATATTCATACACATGTGTATGTATATATATGTACATCTGACTTGTTTGCACAGTGTATTTATTATTGTTTCTTAACTGCTCGAAATTATGCGTGCATTATGATGCATCTGATTCGATGTATGTTAGTCTGTCTCAATGTATACATGTATGCATGTACTGTCTGTCTGTGTGTCTGTCGCTGTCTGTGTCTGTGTGTCTGGGTGTATGTGTGTCTGTCTTTGTGTCTGTCTGTCTGTGTGTCTATGTGTCGGTCTGTGTGTGAGTGTGTGTGTGTGTGTCTGTGTATCTGTGTGTCTGTGTGTCTGTCTGTCTGTTTGTCTGTCTGTCTGTCTGTGTCTCTGTGTGTCAAATTTGTTATATATGTATATATATATCTGCTTGGAAGCAGTATATGTATATACATATTTATGAAAAAATGGCTGGGGGGAATAAAATATTTGGACAAAATAGAAAAAAAAAAAGATGACACACCATTCTAAATTGATATATTTATGCAGCATTTGAAAACATGACATAAAAATATTTAGCTTCACCGTGATGTCGCTTTATTCTACTCGCCCTAACACGTTATCTACTGCCTATTTCTATTTTCGTTGTTGTACATGTAATTATTGCAGGCAATATTTTGTCTAATTGCGTTCTAAATTCAATTAGCATTCTTCAAAATCTGATATTGTCTAAGTCGCACCCGTTAATATATCTTCTGAACTGCAAAAAAGTCTCCATATACCAGTTTTGCTTCAAAAGTTGCCATACAATTCCAGTTCCAATGCACAGTACGAGAGCAAAAAAAAACAACTTAATAATATTCTTCTTATCTTAAAAAGTGGATGATTTTGATGGATCTAAATATAATGTAAACCTTAAAATTAGGGTTGCACAAAGATCAGTCTTAAATCCATGCTTTGTTATATTTTGCACGAATAATGTTGAGGAAAATATTCCTATGTCAAGTAATAGCTGACAATACGTCTACATTTGCTTTGGCAGAGGAAAAGAAACAGGAAGCTGCTGATATATCAAAACGCAATTGAATTGAAGAAAATTGGGAATTATTTCTCACCTGGATAGAACGGACGCTCAAGGCAGATTGACTCCTTTGATTCAGCTATTAATGACGTTACCGACCATAACAACTGATAAAACTGATAAAATTCAAAATAAACCAGAGGCTAAACATGTTGCATAATCAAGGACCAAAACAAGCATCATGCACAACATGTGATATCCGCATGATTTGTAGGTTAGCAACAAAGTTCTAATTGTAACAGGGGCCGTTACAGAAGTCCTCAAAACTAGCCCCGCCGTCGCAACTGATGCTATTTCGAGTCACTGTATTGCTCCCTATGGCATATACACCTACATATCATAAAGGTTGCCGACATGTCTACACATGCCAAGTTTCATCTTTTATTTGCATTTTAGTTTTTCAGAAGCAGCGCAGACCATTTCATGGCGTGGAAAAAAGAAGCAGAAGAAAAAGAGGAAGGAATAAAAAAAGAGAAAACGATTCGGGTCTTGACAAGCATCATGTAGAAACTGTAATATAAATACAGTGTGTAACTTATAATATGTTTCTCTTTTATATATATTTACCTGTCCCTGGGAGGCCCAGGTAGATGATCACACTTTTGATGTTGTCGATGAATATGCCATGCCACAGAAACGAGTAAACAAAGGCACACAGCGACTAAAATCCCGAAGAATTCCACCAAGAGTACACACATCTTCACCTCGCAACCACTTGATGTAAGTACATATACCCAAGACACACTGACCCAAATTATACCGCGTCTTTGAACTTGCGTCATATACGCGATTGTCTGATACTTTTGTACATGTACTTTTCTGTTATGGAAGCACTTGCATGCCTAATCAGCTATGATTAAAACTAATAAACTATATTTCGAGTCATGCACTGGAGATGTGGATGTCTTTTAATAATCACTGTGTACGTCCGTCTGTCTGTTAAACCGTCCACCCTTTCGTTTCCAGAAATTATCTGAGAAATTTGACATGGATATACTGTATGCAGTATGGGTTTAAAGGGACATCACGTGAAGATCCATATTTGTTTTTAATTAATGTATGTGTTGTATGCACTTCCACTTATGTTACCTTGCTATCCCCATATTCATAGTCCGTTCCAAATGTCCAGGTTGACCACTTGAATCGTTCGGGAAAGCCCTGTTAAAAACAGCGCCAATAATGTCACCTGACGGTTTTGACACGAAGCAGTAAAGACCGAGATGCAAAGTGTTTCCAAAGGGGAAATCTTTGTTGGTATTATTTATAGACACCAAGAAATATCTACTACCGGAATGTGACCGGTACAAATGGATACGGGGCTAAACACCTTCCCTCAACCAGAGGACAAACATTTCTGTAAACACGAATATTAAGGAGATGAATATTCCTTTTCAAATGTTTTCATAAAGTGTATATATGCATTGACAAGTAGAAAAAGAGAAACTATTGTCATTTTTTTCTTACATTGTACAACTCAATGTTTTTGGCCACTTTTTTCTAGACCATACTTTATAAATATTCAGGTATACTCTCTTTCCCACTTTCACTGTTTTCATACGCTAACACTTAGTTAGTCATATTAGCCATCACGCACACTAAACATTTCTGGCAAAACCGCTCCGTGTACATGGAGAATATGTGTCAGATATGGAACGTGTTGAGATACTTGATAAACTTTTATATGTTTTCAATACTTTACATAGATTAAAGCATACTTCTAAATAGACCCTTTTTATGTAGAGACAACTTTTCTTTAATCAATTCTTTTTGACCGAAACAGAAGCCGTAGTTATCGGCAGAACGCGTCATTTTTACAGCGTAAACAAATGACTTTTTCCCGTTTTGCATGCGTCTTCCTATTATATCTGAAGTAGAAAATTAACTATTTATAGAAAAAAGGTTGTTGCATGATCATATACTCTAAGTCAACATCATATATAAAAACATGAACTGTTGAAACATTACGATTTGAATAAAGATAGTTGTTATGCGATACTAAGTAGGTTCTCCTTCCTCAGTTTTTCATCCTGAACGTAAAACAAATCGTTAACTTCAGCAATGTAATAAAATCATAGCATTTTACTGAACGCGAGAATATTACAAATCATGTAAATCTAATAGCGCATGTATCTTATTTGGCCCCACGTATCTCATTTGACCCCGAGTACCGACAGAGGAGAGAACAGAATACGCCGTGGCCATCACAACAGTTATCCCTTGGAGGGCCTCATAGCAAAATCAAACTAACCAGTCACTTATCCCTTCCTTTCACATAAACTACTGTATATAGAAACACAAAGTAATCTCTCTCCGATACATGCCCATTAACAAAACAAAATAATTTCATCTCCGTTCCAACTCAGACAAAGATCCTAGCGAGGTTAATAGTTTTTGATATTTATTCATAACATAAACATCATTTCTGTCGATTCCATTTCAGCTTTAACCGGTTATCCAAAAGAAAACATGCACCGTACTAACTGCTAGGGAAGTTGATTTCACCTTTGAATACTTCCCATCTGCAAAAATGATTCCGTAACTTTTCGCTTCATAGCTAACGCTGTAACGATTTTGTCTCGCTAACTTCCCACGGCCAGTTACAATGAAATGGTGTGCTATGTGTATGCGCTAGTAGAGGGAAATCCCTGAACAAAACGTTGGTCAGACAGGTAGAAATCCCGATGATTATTTTAAAATCATTCATTTTTGTGAATATAGATCAACCAAATATGATCGTTATTTTCCATAAGGAGACTCACTTGATATGTTTATGTAGTATTTGAATTTTTTTTTATATATATGCACTTCACCGTGATGTCCCTTTAAAAGTGTTCGTGATCAAAGTCATTGTTACTAAAAAAAAGTTAACAAGGCTGAATCCCCTATTGTTCATTCCGTCACGCCGTATGACTTCTTCTTCATATAGTAAGCTACCGTATATCATCATTCCGTCACGCCGTATGAATTCTTCTTCATATAGTGAGCTACCGTATATCATCTATGCGTTAACGTCTTGAGGTGGATGGTATACAGCAGTAAGGGTAGCTGTAGGGATTTTTCCTTGTAGCTCAGCGATAGAGCATCGGGCTGGAGAGCCAAGGGTCGCGGGTTCGAGCCCCAGCGACGGCACTATATTTATCACTATTCCTCGTCCTACTAGTTAACATTAGTTTGAATGCGATTCTTTATGAAATTGTAGGAGTCTAATTTTATTCTTTAATGAATTCAGTGCATTTTTTTTGTGTGTTCCAGAGGCTAATGTCAGTCTAGTATTTACAATCCCCTGTGCTTTTACAGGGGGTAGGGAGTCAGACCTTCTAGCTAAGTCAAGCAGGAATGTTATAGCATGATGTACATCATTGTTAACTGTTTAGTGCTGAAAAAATGAAAAGTTTCAAAATATGTATGACTTACAAATTGAATCTGACAAATTGATCTGTTTTATTAACTCAAAATGATCTTTAAGTACCAGACAATGCTGCATAAATGTAATAAATAATTCAACTTCTCCATTTTTTGTGTGTGTTTTAAATGGATGTCTTCATCAAGTTGTACTTCTGAGTGCAAATATGCATTGTGAAAAGTACACATGTTGTTATACATGTACTTTCTATGAACACATATCTTGTACTGAGATGTGTGTTTATAAAATCAGTGTAATTTCTCTGGGGTTTGTTTTCATAGTTATATTTTGTCATTATTTTATACGACTATTTGAATTTGTGTATTTATCCCGACACTTTGATAATTACTGTCATAACTTTCTGCTGAGGATACCCATTTATACTGTCTATATTTGTCCATCATCCAATGATGTAATATGCGACATAACCTTAATTACTACCTCATAAGTTCATGTGACCTACTGACTCTCTTTCATTGACATATTTCACTTGATGCTGGTCTGGTGTTATTTTGTTCAGTATTTTTTTTTCTTCATTTTCCTGTGGCATGGATTAGCCCAACTGCAATATTAAGCAACATGCATGGCCATTCTAATCTAAGAAAACATAGTTTTGTTTTTTATTGTAGCTGGGTTTTTTTTTCATTATTTTTAAATCAAATCTTTGTCAAAACAATTGCAATTATTTATAACATTCAAAGAATAGAAATCTCTTTTTTTATTCCTATTTACAACACCCTTTGTATTGATGATGTTCTATGTCATAGAGCTGACATTAGCTGCCCATTTTTGACAATAAATCCTCAAACAATTCTTATTATTGCTATTTCTCAAGAAGGAGTCTCATATTTCAAATGTACACATTCTTGGCTGTACAACTCATCCTGCTGTGTTCAGATAAATTTGATGAAATTTTACCGATGTAGTCAACACAGTCTTTAGTGGTCTGCTATCAATATTTGGATTTGGCTATTTTCTCATGGGTGTTATGCCCTTTTATTTTAAAACATTGTTAACACTACTCCTTCCAAAGTACTGCATCAATATGAACGATTCTTGCTACACAGAACTCTTACATTGTTGGAATTTTATATAGTGTAAAATTCAATTTACCTCCCCTTGTTAGATTTGAAAAACGAATTGAAATGTATCCAACACGCGGACTTTGCTGGTGGATGTTGTAGTCACCGTAGTTTGGCATAACGTAGATGGCCACAGTTATCTCTTTTGAGTAGTGGCATTGTTCAAAATATACACACTTTCCAATACATTCAAATTTAATATACTTTTAATTTTAATTGAATTTCGTTGAGAATTAAAGGATATTCACTCATTTAAACATACGGGTGTTATAGGCTTGCCACTCAACACAATATTTTTGTATTCAGTTGATCAATTTAAAAATGTTTCTTTTCAATTCGGGATACATTTTTAAGTACCGTTTTCATACGTAATTTATGCGCCAAATTTACGTTTAAGTAATTAGTTAGCACTGAAAACGTATTTGTTTGTGTAGCTTTTTAGACTATTTTGTTTGCTTGCCTAAAACACAGGTCTTTCATACAATACCAGATATGTACTGTACACGCACGAGTATGGTATTTGTAATGTGTTAATCCTATTTGTTAACTTTTTGATAATTCATTTTAATTATTCATCGGAGTAAAGAGATGTCAGAATTGATGGTGTATTCAGGTCGGGTAAGAATTTACAACTCAACGGCTTAGCAGGCAAGTAAACTATTTTATTATGCAGAGGGTCGGAGGTCAGGAGAATTAGTTAATGGGAACGTTGTTCACGTGACAACCCGGCCAGGCCAGGAAACACGATTTGCTTCGTTTTGATAACATACCAGTAACACCGTCTAGCAGTCTTTATAAACGTAAGAAAAACCTCATCCCGACACGGTGTTACAAACGTATTTCATTTAAATTACAAGTATTTGAAAATAGGAGAGACAACGATAACGTACACCTTACGTATGCAAGGAAATTGTTTCATCAACACATGATTAATTTAAAATTATAAAGAAATGTCAGGCTATTTACTAAAATAGAGCTGTGATTTCTTAAACTTAATAATGTATTTGGATCCTTTCAATTGGTTAATGCACGGAATTTTATTTGACGCAAAGCACGAGATATGCAAATGAGTCTACACCCATGTTTCCGAGTTCCAAATTTTCTTTATAGGAAAGTGTGTTAGAGGTAGGACGGTGGGCTAAAACAAGTGGGAGAACGAATCATTTCGAATCATTTTTAAACCCCACTATGTCCAAATGTTACGTCATATTCAAATGAGTAATTATAATATATTTAAATTTGATTTTACCTCTTTTTTTCATAACTTCAGGAATATAAGGGTTTTCTTACACCCACCTTCCTTTCTCTTTCTCCAACATTTAACTCCTGGCATCGCTGAAGAGTCCTAGAAGGACAAAACAGCTGTATGAAGCAGTGCATTTCCTGTTTGGCACACTTAAACTATTACTTAATTTTAAAGAAGCAGAATGTGTTGGAAAATATGTTTTAGGGGGATAGAGGGAGGGGATTGTTCTTCAAACAAGTTATGTGTAGGAACGAAGAAAATAACAGGGCCGGGGAAAATCTTCATAAGCACGTGATTTTATCGCTATCAGTAAATATATATATAGTAGAGTTAACTACCATGTGAAGATTTATCAATATTTTTTCATCCTATAACTCTCTATGAGGCGTATCATATCTCAATACACATATTTGAATGAGGCTCATTCGTTACCACACTAGAGATGGCAATCACAGATAATGCCTTATTTTGAGGTAAGATAATAATATAACGTTAAATTGTCGGATCAATTGTGAACATAATTACTTTTCTTAGAGGAAAACGGTGCCATATAGGGACCACAGAACCAAATCAAAAATAGATTTGATAGGAAGGTGAATGCCTCGGGGCCTGCTGGCTGGATATTTAGGTAGCAGAAGTTTCAAAAGGTTTATGTTTGGGTTGAGCAATATATATAGATGTAAAATGTATGAAAGAAAACAAATTCAAGTAAGTTTTTGCCTGGGGGAGTTTATTAAGTGTGTAATTTGTTGTACAAAATGGCGCGCAGGCCCCATATAAAAAAAGTTCAAATAGGTAGAATTTTTAAACTTATTTTTTACAGGTGGGTGAAATGACATTCTTCAAAATGAGGGCAGGTGAACCAGTGTGGATAACCCCATTTAACCAGGACAGTGGTAAACGTTAACACTATCGTGTATGGAAAAACATTTGGTTCTGCGGTCCCTATACTTGTAAAGATATGGCGTAACGGTAAAATTGGGAGTTTGAAATAACCCCATCTCAGTAGTTTCAAGAGATCTATCTATAGCGGGTAAATTTACATAACTGACAGGAAATGGACGCTACACTTCCTTTTTAAGACATACATAGCGCGATGCCCATTCATGTACACATTCATACCACGAGCATTCAAGCTCTCAAAATGGTACATGCTGTAAAATTAACAACAATGAAATAATTCTGTTTACATAATAAAATGCAGTCACACGATTTTGCCTTAAAGTATTAAAAATCGATTTTACAATATCTAATGGAGTGGTGTAGTGGGCTAAACCGGTAGGTTTTACTTAGACACGAGTATCGACGTTTTCGTCTTCGATGGTTCGAGTCCTGCAAGCATCACTTTTTTTCCTCAAACAATGTCTTTTTGTTTGGCACATTTTGATATTGTACAAAGAGATTATTCGCTGTCAAACGTTTTTAATTTTGATAGAGGTATCTTATATGTAACATAAGGAAAAATGGTAAGTTACATTTAACTAATGCACGGAATTTTATTTGACAAGAATACCATTGCGCAGGGGAGATAACACTTACGTTCACCTGACGGATGTAAGGAAAATGTTTCATCAACACATGATTAATTTAAAATTCTAAAGAAATGTCAGGTTATTTACTAAATTAGAGCTGTGATTTCTTAAACTTAATAATGTATTTGGATCCTTTCAATTGGTTAATGCACGGAATTTTATTTGACGCAGATATGCAAATGAGTCTACACCAATGTTTCCGATTTCCAAAATTTCTTTATAGGACAGTGTGTTAGAGGGACCCTGGTGGTCTAAAACAAGTGGCAAAACAAATCATTTTAAATCCCACTATGTCAAAATGTTACGTCATATTCAAATCAGTAATTACAATATATTTAAATTAGATTTTACCTCTTTTTCACAACGTCAAGAATATAAGTGCGAGTAAAAAATGCAAACTTTCCAGCACTTAACTCCTGGTTTCGCTGATGAGTTCTAGAAGGACAAAACAGCTGTACGAAGCAGTGTATTTCCTGTTTGGCACACTTTATCTATTACTAAATTTTAAAGATGCAGACCTCTATGAGGCGTATCATGTCTCAATACGCATATGTGAATGAGTCTCATTCGTTACCACACTAGAGATGGCAATCACAGATAATGCCTCATTTTGAGGTAAGATAATAATATAACGTTAAATTGTCGGATCAATTGTGAACATGTTTACTTTTCTTAGAGGAAAACGGTGCCGTATTGGGACCATAGAACCAAATCAAAAATAGATTGTGTTTTTTTCCCTTTTGGGCGGAATATTTGATAGGACGGTGAATGCCTCGGGGCCTGCTGGCTGGATATTTAGATGGCAGAAGTTTCAAAAGTTTGATGTGTGGGTTGAGCAAAATATATAGATGTGAAATCTTGAACTCTGTATTTGGAAATGCTGTAGAAAACATATCAAAGTGCACCTTTTGTTACGCAGCATTATACATATTAGATGATAAAACGGTACCTATATACAACAAAATCACGATATTTTTATAAAAAAAATCGTTTGATTAAAAGCATTACATCACCACGTTGTAAAACTTGATTGGAACAGTTTTGTTCCAAACTTAATACAGTTTTTGTTTTTACAAGAAGAAACGAAAATCATGTTTACTCCTCGGAGAGATTTGCAATGTCAATGCATGTACTGATTTGGTTTAAGTTCTGTGACGCATCGATCTAGCTGAAGCACTGTGAGTCATCTTTTCCGCAACTGGTAATGAGGATGTGATGTTTTAAATCAAATCATCAAAGGAAACAGTTATAATGTGATCTTTACAGATGCAGTCTCTTTGTCTGAAATTGTCAGTGGTAAAAAATGAAACGGAAGACACGTGAATTATAGAATGTGTATTTATTAAAATATAGATATATAAAAATGAACATAGTGTATAAACAACAACAACGTAAGTAAAGATTTAACAATCTACAAATAACGAAAGAAAAACTAGTGCGTGCTTTTACTTCAACATAACATTTGCCAAAAATCCCAATCACAGTCATTTCGTGGAATTAATAAACAATTGAAGTAACTCAGTGATGTCACTAGTGGATCTATACAATATATTACCTCTATGGCACAGTGACTTCTAACAATAGTAACAGTATATTGTGATTAAAAGGGTGTAACAAGCAACAACCTAGAACCAACTGATGAAAATCAAACGCAAAGTCCTCGTAGGATCTAAAAGCATAGTAGTCGAGAGAATTCTCTAAAGTTTGTATGAGAAACAATCACTCCTCAGACCGTCACTAACGTGTACCAAATCACAAATATTTGCATAAGATGAAAAATCACAACAATCACCAAAAAAAAGAAATTTACTTCATGACAGAAAGTTATTATATATATTCATTGCTTAGAATTCGAGTTTCTTTCGGCTACTATCATCACTGCTTCTCGATCTGTCCATGGCTTCTCTTGTATGTTTGCTAGCGATAATGCGATGCTCCGATCCCTCTGTATCTCCACCCAATCCATCCCTTATATCAACAGGGATATCTTCAATATACTTCGGGAAGGGTTTCTCTCCAAACGGTATAACGCCCTTGCATTTACAATACAATACAATGCAAGCTTCTTTCGCCAGCAAAGACCCGTTTTGCAATGACCGAACTGCACTTGCGCTGACTTTAACGAGGTTGCTGTGGTCTAGTTTCAACCGAGCGATATTTCTGTTAATGGTGCGTTGAATGGCCATGATTTCTAAAGGATCTGCGAGTTTTTCTATTTCTAATTTGGAGTAACTAAGGACGATGGATTCGTCACTAACTAAACCGTAAAGCTTGTATACTATCGGAAGTCCCATGAAAACATTAGGTTTCACTTTCGGGAGGTTTGAAACGTTGACAACAATCATTGGACTGTCGGCAGCAAGTTCCTTGTACCCCGGCCAAACACGGACCAGCTTCTCTCCATGATAATGACTGAAGTGTTTACAGACCATATTCAGCAATGACTTCATCATCTCGGTTGCCTCTCTTTTATTCTTCTCCGTTTGATTATCCTGTTGAATAATCTCACTGTAACCTTTAAGGGCGTGGTTCATGGTCATACTTCCGAGCAGTTCGTTCTGATATTTGAAAGCGACGTCTAGAAGACGTTTGTATGTCGTGTCACTCGAAGAATGCTTCAATTCGTGATCAGCCAAAAGATGGACTAGAAATTCGTTTCCGATTTCTGCTGAGTAATGGAGAGGCGTCATATCTTGCAGGTCGACAATAGTTACGCTGGCATCGTATTGAAGCAAGAGTTGAACCACTTCTATTTCGTTGTTATCCACGGCGTAACTGATCGGTGTCCTGTTGGCGCAGTCCACAGCATCCACTCTTCCTCCATGCTGCAACAGCAAAAGAACCAGGTCAGTGTTACCGTTGACGGACGCGATGTGGAGGGGGGTCAAACGCTCTATATCAGCAGTGTTTACAGACGCATTGTATGAGATAAGCGTCCGAGTCATTGAAATGAAGTCGCTCTGAACGGCGATGAAAAGGGCCGTTTTCATATCCTTGTCTAGTGCATCTGCCATTGCTCCGTTGGACAATAAGATATCTGCTATCAAGAAGAACCCTCGCTGTGCTGCATAATGTAAAGGTGTACGCTGATCCCCGTCGCTATTGTTGACGGGCGCGCCTTTCTTGAGAAGAGTCGTAACGCAAGCAGGATGGTTGTTTTCAACAGCATAGTGTAGTGGGGCTTTCATTGCATCATCGAAAGCGAAAAGAGAAGCCCCGTGGTCCAGGAGGATATCGACGATGTTGTGTTTCCCATCGCGACATGCCTTGTGGAGTGGCGTCTGCTTTTGGTTGTCAGTACTGTTTGGAAACGCACCATGAGCCAAAAGGGAGACAAGGACTGGAGTATGACCGTTCTCTACGGCGTAATGAAGAGGCGACTTTCCCTTCATATCGGCCATGTTTACAATTATGGACTTTAAAGAAAGTAAGAACTTTGCTACAGTGACCTGGGACTTAGATACGGCATGGTGTAGACCTGTCATCCCTTCCCCATCAACATCGTTCACGTCGACCCCATCCATTACGAGAGTTTGGACCATAGCGAGATCTCCGTTCCTGGCCGCGTGATGGAAGAGCCCTCTTGGGACTACCGCGTCTGTAGCGGATACCCGGTAGTAAAGTGTTTCTCCATTCATTGTAGATATTGGAACGGCGATGTCCGAATCATTGTTCTGAGCCACACGAGAAGCTATACGCTCCCAAACTTCGTCGTCGAGATCGTCTTCCAGGAGGGACATTCTGTACCTAAGTCTTTCCTTCAGTGTAAGGGAAGACGGCATGAGAACATCATCATCACCTAACAGAGACATTCGATAACGAAGTTTTTCCTGAATAGATATCGGAATACCTATTTCGTCGTCTTTAAACTGTGCCACTCGGTACCGACGAAGTCGTTCCTGCAAAGGCATTGATTCTGGCATAACGATCTGCGCATAGGACGAGTTAGCTTTCCTCGGAGGAACATCCGGCGCGGCTGTTAGATCATCTTCAAGTTGCTCCAGTTTTGCATCCATCACATCTTCCTCAGTTTCACCCGTGGTTTCCTCTTCGAATGAACTACTTGGATGATCTAGCCTCGAGGCTAGCCCGCGACTGAGAATGATCGGCGGAACGATGTACTTTTTCGCCGCATAGCCTTCCCTTGCTATTCTAGTTCGCGCCATGGGACTATGCTCCCTCTCCTTCCTTAACACCGCCCTGATCAGTGGACTCGGATCTCTGTCATTCCTGGCGATCGCTCTTGCCATTGGGCTCGATTCTCTTTCCTGTTTCGCATGTGATTGTGCCATTGGGCTAGCTTCCCTGTCTAGTTTAGCTCGTGCCTTAGCTAAAGGACTCATTTCTCTGTCATCCCGAGTACTCACGCGGGCTCTTGGACTTGACTCTCGATCCCCTCTGGTCAGTGCCTCTCCCATCAGAATCTTGTCCCGACCTACAGGATTGTCCTCCCTCTCGGGTTTGTTGGGCGTGCTATGCGCTATCGGCTCCGCCCTTTTCGTCGCTTCTATGATGGTGCCATAGAGTTGGCCATCAGCATCTGTTAAGAATTAAATGAAATCTTCAGTGTTCTAACAGTTTTAAAATGTTGAAGCCTCAACAAGTGATGATTTGTAAAAGATAAAGAATTGTTGCAAAATCAAGAACCTTTGCAAAGATGAAATCATCTTTCCTGGACTCCTTTACGCTATGGTGGAAATGCTATTAACAGCCTTATCAGCAACGCTTTAAACAAAATTATTTGTGACAAACAATTAATAAAACCTAACGCTTTTGAAGTATGTTGGTTATTGCTAACTAGTAAGCTCTTAAAATATATATACTAGTATATATACTTCACTTAGGAAATGTCAAGTCAGCATAACAAATATCATATTTTTTTCTTCAATCAAGCTGATTTGCCGAAGCGTTATACGAGATACATAGATGTATATCAAATATTTAGACTATATAGGTGCATTGAAGTTCGAAGCTTCAGGAATTCACATCAAACGCTTTTGTTACTTGGTACGCACAGTCATCCCGTGCACGTCTCCATCGTCTGGAGGGTCGCTGTAGGCGGGAAATACCCCCAATGACACTGGACCTGGCCCCTTGAATCTCCTCTTGTACCGCGTCATACTTCGTGAGCGCCTTCTGGGAGTCAACTATGGACTGGTTACACCTCCGGATCAGTTCCTCCATGTCTGTAGGGGGGGAAACAATTTAGTCTCACATACATTTGTACACAAAACAATGTAAAATATACGGAAAAGTTTTGTTGCAACACGTTAAGTATAATTGTTGTACCTTCTTTTCTAATCCTTTTCTGCAAAATAGCATACTTGTGGTATATTTGAAATAAGAAAGACAATGGTAAACAAAATTCTGAATGACTGCTGATGATATTTATTTTGTCAATCTTAAAGATAAATCTATGAATGACATTCTGTAATGTGCAATCGATATTGCGAATGAACATAAAACAAATATTAGGGATAAATCTCTTTTTTAGTTTAAAAGGTGTCCCAAGCTGAAACGAAGACATGCATAATGTACAAACACATTGTTCTGAAACTGTCACACAAATAAAGACATACAAGAAAGACACGTCTATATGAAAAACAGTTTAAGAGTCGCAACTCGTTTCTAGTTAATGAGGTAGGGAGTTGGGGAGTATGTAGTAGGAGAGGGGGTGCTATTGGGTAGGGTAGAGGGGTGCTATGGAAGTAAATCGATCCAAAGTTGGATAACGGAATGCATTAGCTATTTTGCATGATTGATGGATGGGCATGGGTGTTGCAATATCACACAAAGTCATCAAGTGTTAACACTACGTCATATATAAGCATGTCGGTATGTTATCTAGTAAAAATACAGTGCATGACAATTTCAAAGTTATCTTCTACATCTAAGCAGAAAAAAATTATGTGGTGCAAATTAATGCAGGTCTTATCTCGCTCATAGCTATGTCTTTTCATGCTCACTGGAGCATATTAATGGTGAAAACACTTTCCAAACAACTTTACAAACTTGGCAATACTGCAAAATGTATATGAAAGCAAATTTGAAGGAGCACTGGAGGAACTGAAACAACAATGAAACGCCAAAGCTTTCGACATCCTCTATAGAATAGATGTATACATAAATACCCTTAAAATCAGTATACAATATAGTCCGATGATGAATCAGCATATGTGCAAGAAACGTTTTCTCACATTGCTACGCACGTTTAGAACTAATCTAAGTAAGAAATTGCAATATAATCGACAAAGATATAACTAGCATTCCTTACATTGGTAAAATGATAGAAATACGTACCCATTGCCACCGAAACGGATGTTCATGTAAACTCAACAAAGTCTAGTACCACAAATACAACATTATGGTATAGGGTATGCATGACCTGGCATCATTGGCATATGCAAATGAACTCACCGTGAATCCCAAGTGACGATAGCGTGACAGCGTTAACGGTTTTAATGTAACACATTGGAAACCCAATTATGCAAATTCTAGGAAAAATATATTCGATTTTATGAGATTACAAGAATAGGCATGACAGTGGAATATAGATAATGATGTACTAAGAACAAATCAAGTTGTCCAAAATCGTGGTAGCAACCCGTTTGGTTTATAGTATTCGTGCCCTCAAAAGTTCTGCCTGGGACATATATAGCACCAAGAGTGTCGTCCTACCTCGCTGGTGGCTTTCCCACCTGGCGTCATGTGGGATCGAACTGAAGGTCATGGTCACTATGTCCATCGTGAAACTGACCAGTGGCTATCGTTTGGTGGCGCGAAGTTCTGGGGTCGGGTGTCCGTACGAATGGAATGTTCAGTGTCAGCAATTGATTGGCGACACGTGTAAGTAGGTTATATACACCAAAACGGTGCCGGCGGTATTGATTGACGGGCTCATCAATTATTTAGCGTCGCCTGCGAAACGTTGCTTCATGAATAACTATTAACGCGTAGTATATGATATACAACAAGGTATCTGTGTATTAGATTGTGTTTTTTAGAAGTTACATGCAATGCGTATCCATATGTACAAGGATGCTGACACTTAAATATCGGGACAGCAGCAGCGATGTCTACCCAGTGGTACAGCTCTTTAGGTCAACTTTACATGTTAAGAACCACTATTTATGTTTGCAAAAACAGGTATTTTCTTTTGAAAGACAAAGAATTGTTTAAAAAAATGGGATAAATCACTAGATTTGCCAGCTTATCAGTAGAACATTCAGGAGGTTGTTATTTAAGCACTTTATGCATGTTTTGTTAGAAAGAGGGGGGGGGGGGGGGGGGGGGGGGNAGCCAACGTTCCACACTAATGACCTACCTTACATCATCATCTTAACATCATCTCGTCGTCGGCGTCTTCGTCATCATCATCATACCCTTGCAGGTCGGGTTTTGAGAAAAGAATATACCTGATATTGTTATCCAGTGCGTGCTGTACTAGGTAACTAATGTAAAAAAAACCTGAACCACTGCAGAATTTCGCTTCTGTTTCCTTAACTTGGGGAACACCAAATCGACAAAAATAAATCTGCTGCGCCCATAGCAAACTTAGAATCTTTATGTTTATTCTTTACTTCTCAGAAACTATTTTTCTTTTCTCGCGCCTTGCTTGGCAATACCTAACTTTTCGCCTTAAAATCTGAAACGTTCACTCAAGTGGAAAAGGCAACGGCTTCTGTCCCCAGGCCGGCATATACATGTGCATATGCCCTTAAAATGGTAGTTGCTATTCCCTGTTAAACGTTCAGCAATAAGGTACTTGTAACAACTTCTGACCCGTTGTAAGTGCTTTGTGACAAGCCGAAATACTATGCTTGCTTCATTTGACATGGTATTTCGACAAGGTAGCATTTAAAAGTCGGCATCAGATCCGCGCTATCGAAAAGGAGGCAAATTCATCAACAACCCGCCTCCATCAGACAAACCAAACCATCAACAATGTTAATAGGATCATCAATAGTTATATCGATATGAACATTATCAAGGTATTTCAGAGTTGTTTTCGTATCTATTCTGTATGTAAAAATTGTAAAACAAACAATTGTACACCAAACTATGCATATTTTAGTCTCATTCCTCTTTCATTAGCTTCACATATATAATTGCCCAACTTACGAAAGACTTAAATATTGTCAATATATAATAGTTGCACTAATCTACTCATAGATTGCTTTCGGCAATAAAAATTCTTTATGTATTTTGATCTTATTTTTTTACACAAAATAAAATTAAACCTGCACTGATCTGTGAACAACACGCAATTCGGTCACCGCGCACCTTTCTGACGCACGTGTTTATAGTTGAATCTGTTATCTTTCTAATCAAAGGAGAAATATACTGATAAAATTGTTTTATACTTGTTTCTTAATAATTTTCTTTACAGTATAATGTCTTTGTGTGTGTGTGAAAATGATACATTAAAATTTAAAAAAAGTTTACTTATTTTTAATAATAGCTAAAGAAAAAAATCGTTATTTGTAAAAACAAATCCATGAATAGCATTCTAAAATGTAAAAGTGAATAGGCGGAATTGCATGCTAATAGCTGACTGTACAATATGTTGTTTATGCCAATAAGTATCGCCTAAGTACGGGGACAAGGGTTTATTTAGTTGAAATTTTTATTCAGGCAAGGTAAAAAATAATTACATCTATACAGGTAAAGAAACAACATACCTTCTGTTATTAAATTTTAGTTCCATAAATATCCTACGTAAACTGGATATTAAACGTATAGAATGTCTCTATTGTACAATAAAACTCCGATATAACGCCTCTATAACATTTGCTTCCTCGATTACCGCCAATGTATTTTACAATAAACTTGGATATGACGCCTGTCATTTCATTGTCTACCTCAATTACCGCCAATATATGTTTAGATCTTTTTCAATACCTCAATTCATCTCCATCAATATTTCGCCAAACCTCTTTATAATGTCAATGTTGGCAGTATATCAAGGTTTATTTGAGGAGAAAATTACGTCAATATTAAGGAAGCAAGCACTATGCGCCTCAATAATCCGGCCACCCTCAATTTGTAAAAGCTTGATAGTCCGCCCACCTTTGTACCCACCTCGATTTGTAAACAGCTGAAGCCCTGGGGATATTTTGTATAGAAAAATATGAATCTTTGTCTTAAAGCACTGTAATATATTGATGTCACTGCTATTACTGGCGTTGTATTATTTCAGTTTTAAAACGGTAGAAATATTGAACATTACTATAGTGTGGTATTCTATTCATCTTTCAGGCATTATTGGCAGAATTGTCTTTTTCTGTATATTATTAATAAAGAATCTTCTAACTGTTGTATCCGTATTATGGATACCGAGTATCCCTGTTGGAGTTGATACAATAGATGCATACTAATGTAGACATAACGTAATTAGCGACACTTGATGGGTGGTCTTATTAGAAGTAGGCTCTTACCAGGGCCATAAACGTGTAAAAAATATATTCAAATTACGCTATAACGGTGCTTCCATTGGCACGCTTGGAAACATTGGTCTGATTGAGCTACGGTTCTCACCTGCAGTTTTACCTTCCACTGGTATGTCGGCTTCAGCAGCTGGCTCATTCCCTGGGTTTGTAAGTACTTCAACAGCCTCATCAGGCGGTGTCTGGACGATGTTGTCGTCCGTACTAGCCATCCGTGACGTGACCTGTAAAAGAAAAAGGACATGACAGACATCAGTCATGCGTGCTTTTGATCAAGCTCTATTGAAATCGTTCTGCATGGTCTGTTTATATTGTTCGTCACGTCAACTGTTTTTACCCTTAGTCAGCAAATCGGGGATATCATTGCATCTCTTTGTATGACAATATTTTCCAGTCATATTTTTAATTATAAATATTCTACGTCACACATTTCCCCAGATACTGCTTATCAATCATGACTATAATGCAGACTTTCGACATTTTATTGATTTGATAAAAATAATATATAAATAAATAAATATTTGTATGACGAATTTTAAAACGAATCATTTCAATATAATATAACGCAACACTGACGATTAATAATTCAAAGACAACCTGTCTAAACCGAACCAGGTGTCTGATTCCAGAAATCGTTATTGATTTCTCCGTACACCTGAATAAATCGGTCTAATGATGTTCGGTTTATGCAGGTTTCGATGAAGTTTTAAGTAGTTAACATTGTACTTGGTGTACATACCTAGAGAAATGAGGAAACTTTGCTTTGGGGTTTGAGATATAGGGTAGTTGCCCAGTCTTCATAAACTTGTGTAATCCGGCTACCTGATTTCTCCGTATGCCTGAATAAATCGGCCATTTTATATTCGGCTTACGCAGGTTTCGATTTAGTTTTAAATAATATGCATTATACGTGTGTGTGTGTGTGTGTGTGTGTGTGTGTGTATGTGTGTGTACACACAGGAAATGATACATGGGTTTACAAACAGGGACATTGTATATGTGGATAGCTGTTTGGGTTTAAGATATAGTCTTGTTGCTAAGTTTTCATCAAAATGATATATACAACAGTAACACAACACTCCAAACAGAGGCAAGCAATCTAACTTAATATTTACTTTTCAATGAAATACAAATATATAAGATAAATGTTCATGAATTAGTGCCATCTTTCAATGTAATAGTAATAATTGGAATCGAATTGATTACATATTCATTCTTTCTAAATTATTTGAATTATGCGAAAGATCTAAATTGTTCATTAGAGAAACCAATTTTGTTAATTAGAAAAACCTATTAATCCGGAAATGTTTTTATAAAAAAGGAGCCGGATTAAAAAGGCTCCGCTGTATGACGGTTTACTTACAGGCTTCAAACATTTTCATTAAGTCTTGTTAACTGTATCGCACTAGGTATGATATGTGGTTTGAACACTTAACCCATTGAACAAAATAGCATCATCTTCTAAATTTTGTATCCTGCAAGGTATACGTTCTAATTTAAAGAAAATGCTAATAATTGAAGTTTTACTTTATCTGCTAAATAAGCTGGTTCTGAAGGTGAATACATTTGGAGTTATCATAGAAATATTATAATGATTCAGAGACAAAGACAAAAAACAAAATGTGTATACATACCTGTATAACCTTCTTAATTACAGGTAACAGGTAAAGTTGCCCAGTCCCAGGTGTTGGTAGGAAAGTCGGTTACTGATCTAAACCGTAACAGCATACAACGTATATATATATATATAGCTTAGATAGGTCACTGATTTATTTTCCGAAATTGAAACCGGCATACCTTTATGCAATATTGATGACCAGCATTTTGAAATCCGACACAGCTAAACCGGGCCTGCGTTGATTAATTTTGCAGGTACTCTAGTGTAACATTGATTTAGGTATATTGGAAGTCTGTACGACTCAGCAGGTCTTCGGGTCGATCGAGATAATTTTGGTATATAATGAGTGTATAGGGTGTGTGTACCTGTTTGCTACCTGTTACAGCCGAAACACTTGCGGCTGGTATAATAGGATTTCGTTCTCAACTTTATTGCACTTCAAAAGAATAAGTAAAGTCTTAAGTGGGTTATGAAACTATAACGTGAAATGCAATAATAGCCGATTACGCGGATTATCTGTCGCTGATTTGTCTTACAATCAAAACACTTTAAATTTAGTTCGTGTTTTAAAGACAGGTAACATTCTACACGGATATTTTCCGTAATTCAACAAGCAACACGTAAGAGTAGTCTGTCACAAATTCAATGGCTTTAAAGGGATAAATACAAAGCTGATCCTCATGTGGTTTTGAAAAAATACTATCGAATCGTCTCGTCTGCCTTACTTTTGTTTCCCTAAAATCTATAGAAAGCTTAAATCAATATAAGTTCGCGTTAATTTCGATCCTTTATGCCCCTTTCATCAAATTGTCCGTCGTCTGTGCCAAATAAATCCTGTTATCACTATTTATAAAGAAGTACTAAAAGGATCTTTCTAAAAAATTCATAGGTAGGTTTATCTTTGGGCTGACCGTATGACCAAAATGGCTGTCAGGCGGCCATCTCGGATATTGACAGTTAGAGTTAGTTGTGTCTATTTCTCAGAAAGAACCGAAAGACTGTTTCTTAACATTTACAAATTATTCATGTTGGTTCTTTCTTGTGTATGTTTAATTTTAAAACTGAGTGCACGAAAAAGATAGGTAACAGGCGGCCATCTTTGTATTTGAAACCCTAACATTTTATCGCTATTTCTGAGAAGGGACTAAGAGTGTTTCCTTGCATGGTATTTTTTGATTATTTTTTTCAAATTTCAAATGTTGTTCCTTACATGTGCAGGTTAAATTTTGGGATCGATTTTAAAATCAAGTCTGCTGTCAGAAGGCAGCAGCTAGTTATCTCTATTTCTAAGAAGTATCAGAGAGAACTTTCTCATTTATCACATAGTTTCCCGTTGGTCCTTAAATCTAGTTGTACACGTTTAATTTTGGGGCTAATCACAAAAACAAGATGACTGCCAGGCAGCCATTATAGATTTTGACAGTTTAATTAAGTTTGATATCGCTATATCTCAAAAAGGTCTTGCTGAAACGGATCTTTCTCGAATTTCTCAAGCAGGTTTCCATCGGTCCTTAGTTTATGTGTTCAATTTTGGAACTGATCTTAAGAAAAATTTGCAAGACAGTCATCTTTAGATTTGACAGTTAAAGTTTGATATCTCTATTTCTCAGAAAGCACTAGAGACAGCTTTCTCCAATTTCACTAGTAGATCGTCTTTGGTCATTAGTTGTGCATGTTCAGTTTTGGAACTTGCACGGAGCACCATCTTGAAATTCGTTTAGATTGTTATCGCTTTTTGTTATAAAATTTACAATGCATGTATGAAGTAATTGTGAATACTCTTTCATTACAACGTCAAATTTAAACACCGTACATATGTACCGAGGTCGGTAGACAGCACGAGTTATCGTTCTTTTGCTGCTCAATATACTTTATAGTAATACAGACCGCACGGTTAAAATCCGAATTACAAGATTCAAGATTTTTATTTCACTCAGACACACATAATATGTGTAACAAGAGGTCATGTATATATAACATAGTTTGAGTGCATGACAGGCAAACATTCTATACCATAGCATAGTACATAAAAAATATATATACGTGTAGTTACATACAAATAATTCAGTGTTCAACTTATAAAAATGTCACTAGCAAACAAAAGAAAAACTTAAAGAATAGAGACACTAAAGTACTTTTGTTAATTTTTGAACAAATAAGCTTACACTTTTTAACAATTTCATATTAAAGATTGTGAACATTCCTTTCATTTTATGTTGGTTTGGACTTGTATAAAAATAGGCCGGAATATGTTTTTCCCTTATTTTGACTAAAGTGTCGTTATTACAAGTATATAAGTAATGATACTCGTCCCCAATACCAGTATTACAAAGTGGGCATATTCTGTCCTGTCTTTGAATTCCCACCCATCTTCCTGTTTCTACTGGAAGCTTAATATTTGAAGTTCTAAATTTGCAGATAATTTTCCTATCTTTTGCGTTTAATCTGATCAAATAGTCTTCTAAACCAAAGCGATATTTAAATGTAGAGTATAATCGTCCTCTGGATGAGGTGTCAATTTTATTAAACCAGGATTGAATAAACTGATCGTGTAATTTATGTATAATTGCAGCTTTTAAATAAGTAATATCGGGCAGACAGGTTTTTTGATGGATCCAAACATAGCTTAGACCTACGCTATCCAGGATATGTTTAACATAGTTCAACCATTTAAACTCGATTTGTCCATTTTCATGTAATGAGTACATCAATTTGTACATTCGACTAGACAACTTATTTTCACTCGAGGTAAGTGTATACCAAAATTTAATCATTCTTAATTTGACATCAACCTCAATAGGGTATCTGCCCGTTTCTCCATATACCATAAAATTACAAGTATTTCTGCGTAGACCAAGAATTCGTTTACAGAATTGGAGGTGTATTTTTTCAAGTATACTAACATCCTCATGGCCCCATATTTCTGATGAGTATAGCAAAATTGGAGCAACTAGCGAGTCAAACAATTTGAATTGTAAATCAATGGGTAACGAAACATTTCTTATTTTCTTATATACGGCATATAGTGCTTTTTGGGCCTGTTCCGCTAATTGCTTTTTTGCCACTACAAACCTCCCATTATAGTAAAATAGAACACCTAAGTATGGAAAAGAATCTTGAATGTCTAGCTCATTATCCTGTAATAGAAATCGATATCTGTTAGTATTCTTTCGTTTAGAAAAGATGACAATTTTTGTCTTCTGTGTGTTTACCGTTAGTTTCCAATTCTCACAATAATCCTGAAATTTATTTAGCATTGATTGTAGACCATCTGCTGTCTCTGACATTAACACTGTATCGTCAGCATATAAAATAACAAAAAGCTTTACGTACATACCAATATGATCATGACAAAGTTCATCAATCTTTAGTAAACAATCGACATTTTTTTCCAATAAATAGTCTTCTAAATCATTTAAAAATATTGCAAATAAAAAAGGCGAGCAATTTTCACCTTGTTTTAGTCCGACATTTGAAGTGAACATTTCTGACATTTCATTCCCATTTCTCACACAAGATTTCGTATCAGAATACATGTTAATTAAAACTTTAAATATTTTACCAGTTATGTTACATTTGAGTAGTTTTTGCCACAAGCCTATTCGCCACACCGAATCGAAGGCTTTTCTAAAGTCAACGAATGCACAATATAGTTTTCTACCGGAGGATAAATATAACGTTGTCAAAACGTGTAAAATAAAAATGTTGTCTAGTGTTGAGTGACCTTTTCTGAAACCTGCTTGTGCGTTACTTATGAGTTCAATTTCATCAGATAGTTTGTATAATCTTGCATTTAAAATCGACGTAAAAACTTTTCCCAAGCACGAGACCAACGTAATAGCCCTGTAATTATCCAACTTTTTGCGATCACCTTTGTTCTTATAGATTGGATTGATTATTCCTGTACTCCAACTTTCCGGTATTATACCAGTGTCCAATATTATATTAAACATATCAATATATACAGGTAACATTGTGTCAACCGTACTCTTTATGTATTCATTGACTATATTATCAATACCACAAGCTTTGTTATTATTCAAATGTTTTATAGCATGAACAATCTCATCAGCAGTAATTCTATCATTCAAAATATTATCATACAAACATTCATTTACAGGTGGAATTTCAAATTCCTCCTCTGTTTCATTATTAAGATTCA
>NW_018408743.1:104450-153811 GCF_002113885.1 Mizuhopecten yessoensis | reverse complement strand
GCCGACTCTACCGTTTGCAATGTATAAATTATTATTTTTACAAAAATCAAGCAGATTACGACCAAATGTATTTGGTCTTGCTAGGTCTTGACTCGTTCTTTGAAGCGGTACCCCAAAACGGGTTAACTCTTCGTAATCATATAAATACTCATGCAAATCGTCATTTTCATGTATATTCAATGTTTCAATTAAATGTTCATCTGGAACGATATAATCGTCACAAGTATTAGTTCTGGCATTAAAATCTCCGATAAGTATAACTTTTTTGTCATTTTTAATTAAATTAATCATTTCGCCCTGAATCTCTAAAAATGCTTCATTAGAAGCATACCTGGACGTTTCGGGGGGTACATACACACAGCCCACTAATAGAGTGGGTATGTTATTACTTGCACGTACCTCTACCCACTGGACGAACTCGGATGGAGTTTTTGGAAATAGAAGTAATGATTTATACTTTTCTTTAAATATTGTAATTATTCCGCCAGATTTTTTTTTTTGTGTTAGGTCTGTTTTTAGCTACATAATCATAGCCGTTTGGCATTTTAAGAATGTCCAGATCGTCAGTTTTAGTTTCAGCTAATATAACGACGTCGTGAGACAGTAACTTCCCCCGAATTTTGGCTTGGATACACTTTCGATGACCAGGTACCTCAATCAGTCATAGCGATAGCATAACAATCTGAAGTCCGGGGTTCGAATCCAGGTCTAGCCTTATTATTTCTCATGTGTATACTTAGTCCCGTAAAGTCAGAAATTATTTACCAAAACTATAGTCATGCCGGAAAAACAGATTCCAACTCTTAGTTACAGTTACTTGTACAGTAGAATTAATATGTATTTCGTTGAAATCGTATTACTATGCCAACTGCAACATCTCGGTAAACTGCTACAAATCATCCAAGGTGAGTGGGCTAATAAAGCAATTGTGAATTCTGGTTCGATATGCGAATGTACCATTGGTAGGGATTCATTTTGCTGTGACACACGACAGAACCGCATTTCTTGCCTAGATGTTGGATGCAAACAGAGATAAATGGCGGATGACATATTCACGTCAACAAGACAAAATATCGAATAATGTTTGACCCTACCTTTTTTAATGTGTATTACTTTTATTCGACGTTGAAAAATGAAGTCAACAAATCGATGTGTATTGCATGGTGGTATTTACATATGTGGCATTTCATTTTTACCCGTTATCGCTCCCGAACAGACGACAACCTTCGAATCGAAATGACGAAAAAACGCCAATGTAAAAAAACGTTAGATGACGTCTTTTATTCCATTAATCGGTATAGTGTCTCACTAAGCCATTTTTACATGGCTATACTCGACGAATTCTAAGACAATTTTTAAGCATCCTTTCATCGAACCCCGAAAGCTGACCACAATCTGAACACAAATAATAGACCTAATACCGAAAATAATTATCTTCTTCGGAACTACTGCAATAATATTGATGAAAAGGGGGCTTGAACACGTGTTTATATGTGTATTTGGTATAGATTAAGCTCGCTACGTCGTACACAAATAAATCCATGTAGTTATTAATCACTGGCCGAGGTATGCTCATAAACCGCCATGTATACATGTACATTCAGATGTGTATTAAAGGTTTGTGTAGGTCATGGCTTTGCTTTTATAAGGTGTACAGTATATATAACCAAACAGTATACCCACCCGCATTTAAGGGTCGGATCAAGCTTAGAGCTTTAAATCGATCGATGAGAACTGGAGCGTTTCAAACAAATATGGCGGCGCGCTGCAAGGCATGCTGACATGTAAAGGCAAGTATTGAAGTATTGGAATATTGATACAATGTTGTAATATATCTGATGAATTCAGCATGTTATTTTATCCTTTATTAGCGTAAATCGTTATCGTTTTGTGTTTGGTATCGTGAAAAATAGAATAATTGATTAGCTAATCTCAACTCGAAGCTATGGCTAACAATGGTCTTAACAATGAGACTCATTGCATTCGAGTGCATGTCTAACTGTATCGATCTTTAAAAAAATATCAGTATGTGCATGACGCTACTTGTAATTGAAAACTGTGGAATAAAATATTTTATTGTTAATTTGAGAATGTGAACTGTCAAATATACATATAAACTCACTGTATTAATAGAGCTTGGATTGGCCCAGTCACAGGGACCTGATAACTACGCCACAATATCGCCATGTACCCTTATACAGTTTCTGTTATGTAGAAAGTATAACTTAATGTTTTGGAGGTTAAGATCAACGCCTTACAAAATGTATATACATGTATACACAATACGGGGGGTGTCAATTTTATCGTGTGCTTATCTTAACCTCTTAAACGCCTAGTACGTATTTGTAATACCCTGCACGCAAGAAAAATTCCTTAAAATTAATGATTCTGTGTCTTCAATTCTCAAGTCCCTGTGACCTCCCCTATCGAAGATCTGTTGAAATTGCTTATGAATACAGCATGTGTGCATAGTTGACCGCTCACGTTAAAAAAACCCTAATAATAATGTAAACAAAAATCTCTTTCCACCATAAAGTAAGTATCAGGCCTGCGTAGGCGAAGTACGTAATTGGAGAGGGAAGAAAACATGCGTGCGTCAAGGTAAATTATTAAGCAGTGGTATTTCTTTTCTCGTGAACAGAATGTCGAGGTATATTAAGAAGAACTTGACGTATTTCAATACCTAGGAAATGACATTCAAATAGCGACACCTATATATATGGTCAAAGTATACGTGTAAATAGTATTTTTTGTTTGGAAAGTCTTGCACCAAATAATTTTAGAGTGGAGCACATTCTTTAAAAATTCACGGCGCACGTGATAAAAAAACTGCCATTCCATAAATTGACCTCGGCAAATTTAATATTACCTTTTTTTCAATTATGAGTGACAGGGTTTTCCACTTAAATCAATATTTGTACCTGCATTATGTTATACACATTGAGCCGCCCTGTTTACATTATCGGTAAAATACCTGGGATTTAAACCCCACACATTCACCGAGCACCTGTTAATCAAAACGTAAGCAAGTTAAACATAGTAAATATCCGAAACCTCGCTCATCCGGAAAAAATATTCGGAATAAGAAATGTTACGAAATGATTCAATAAACATTGCCATACTGCAGTATTGTCAGGAAGCGGGGGAGTATGCATGATTGCATCATGTTCGCAATTAGTTGCTTTGTTTCAATAACCCCATATTTCAACCTTACACCAACACGTCCACGTCTGCAATATTGAGATATGCATAAATATCTTTGAAAATTCATGAGGTCACTGGCTGACATACTATATTGGAAAATGTGCTATGGGGTTGGGGCTGCCAGTTTGACCCTTCCCTGCCCTTGACATCCACCTCCCCTCTTTTCATAAGACACCTTAGATATATAAGGATCGAGCGTTCGTTATCTACACAAGGTCATTAACTGTCCGGAGTTGATAAAGAGTTTACTAATACACTTTCCTGGGATGGTTCTGTTGTCCGGAACAAGTAATTGTAGTATCAATCTATATACTCAGTTTAAGTAGCCGTGTATAGTAGAAGGATATTTTTATGAACACACAAACATATGACGGTATTGTGTTGGTTTGTTCATTCTAAAGTAGAAGATAGCCCTCCCTAAATATCTCAGCTCATTGTTTCTAAATAGATTGTGCCGCTGAGGAAATACAACGTCATTTGTTATAGTTAGAGATACGAGCATGCAGGGATGAATAGTTGTGGTTCGTAGCGGGATCCATACAATAGCGACTGCTTGAGTGGTTTAATTGTAATGTCCAATAAAAAGTTGTTGGTTTCCAGAACCATTCGGAACCGACCGTCACGTGACAGTGGGCGAAGTATGTTGCATTGTTATCCTATTGCCTATTTGTAATTTCAGAGTTAATAAATCAGCCGCGTGTCGATTGATACTCATACGTGAAACCTTGGTAAGTCAGTTAGCTTGTTTCCGGAATTGACCGAGTCCATGTTATTGTATGTAGCAGTATTTCAACGGAAGTCACTTCCGGTATAATGCACATGTTTCTTACATCCGCGGTTTGGAAAACCGTCTCAGTCGTGTGTCATTATAAGTTTGGTTCAGCGCATGTTTATATAGCTGGAAACATTCCGGAATATAAAGAAGCACACAACCGTCATTTTAATTTTGTCAGTTTTATTCGACGTCACTACGTAAGCTATGGTACTGGTGTGGCATCTCCGCTACACGCAGCTCGATGACACAAACTTACTTCCTCTTGTTGTTCCCACACAGGAGCCGCCCAGCACCATGATGGAAGGGCGGAAACGACGTTCTCTTGAAGAGGACATCGTTTCGCAGGGACACAAAAGAGTCCGATTAGAGGGACCGGAAGTAATAGCACAAGGTTTGTTCAAAAAATATTTTCATTCTTTTTATTTGAACAAAATTTCACAATGTTATTCTCTTTTCTTACAGAACAATATATGTGTGTTTAATTACTTTGTTTTAAGCATAATAAAAACATTGTTTTATTTTTGTTTTATACATTTTCAGTACGGAAACAAGAAATCGAAGTCCTTCAAACGTTTGATTTCAACAACATTTACGAAAATGTGGAGTTCACAAAAGTGATGACTCTAGACCAATACCGGAAGTGCCGTCCATACAAAGTTTTCCATTATCCTGGCAAAAGCAAAGGAGAGATAGTCTTCCACCTGAGTTGTGATGGCAGCTTTGAGCTCACTGCAGTGAATGTCGGCCTAAACCATTGTGCCACCAACTGCCAGGGTGTTGTAGACATGTACGTGAACGGGCAGCCATTTTTACTTGGATACCAGGGTGCTAACTCACTGGAGTTTGTGGAAGAGGTTTTCCGTATACCACCGTCCTTATGTATAGCCGGCATAAACGTCTTCTCCCTAGTGCTAAACGAATCTAGTCCGGGCGTGTACTGGCTTTCTGATGCTCGGGTGGCCATTGAGAAACTTTTATGAGCATGGGTATATAGTGCTGGTATGATTCTAGTCCTAATTGGATTGTCTTGTTCAGAACATGGAACGTGATAAGTTGCTGATACCGTATGTCTTGTAGCTTAGTTTTTTAATTATTGGCGTCAGGACCGCATGCAACGCCATGATCGATAACTCCTCAAGTGTTCTGTTTGGTTCAAATCAAACAACATCAAACAGTTTTAAAAGCTCCAATCTTCAGCTTGATATTCACTTCACTCATTTACAGGTAAAACAAGTCTTACAATGTAATGATACAAATGTTATCTTGCGCATTGTACCAGCTCAGCAATGAGTTGTGTTAGATTGATCTCCCCTGTTATTTATTGACATTGATCTCATACTTTTGTGTTTGTATCAATGCATGCACCTTTTTTGCATGGATTTGCAATCTGTCAGCTTTTAAGAATCTTTGTCCTACCACAGCAAAACGCTAGAAAATTACTCTACAGCTGGGTTTTTTTCTGATCTTGACTTATCTCCCCTTAATTTTGTTTAGGATTTGACGGGGCTAGAAGATGACTACTGTGTGACCATGTTGCTCAGTTGGCTAGAGCTACCGTCAGGAGTTCGTTTTTATATCATTCGTGGAAAGTTCCCTGCAAGGTATGGGTTTCTTTTCGGAAGTCGTTTATCAAAACTAAAGACATACTGCAAGTTAGTTTCTAGTGTATATTTTGTATATTTACAACTTTTGGCAGTGGTGCGAGGATACTTAATATTAAGTCCAAACACCTTATATCAATAACAATGAGTTTAGTGTGGAACACTTTTGGGGGGAGGTACTTGCTACAGTAAGGTAGCGTACAGCCTTGATTTAGTTCTTGGTATTCGTATCTTCGTTACGCTGTGTCTTGATGCCTAGTATGGTTGCCATGGAGACAGTGTACGCGGAAGTGCGTATATGGGTGTGTTCAACCGCGCATGCGCACGATTGTTAAAATGAGAAAAATACGGGCCTGCATTTGTATGAATTAATTCACTTATAAACAGGGTCAAGGAGAGAAGATCTGAAAATGTTGTTGGAATGTATGAACCGTTTCACGGAAACACCTAAGCATGCTCTTGAGCAAGTGACCATGTTGTTATGTTTAGTCGAGGTACGTGAGTACTGTTATCGATATCAACACTAAATAAGATATATGTGAATGTTTTATTTATTGATAAATGAGTAGTGTGTCTGATTGCCGGATGTGTGTATTAAATCGTCTATTTTAAACGTAGAATGAAAGAGGTCAATTGATCAATTGTTTAAGCAATTTGTGTGAACAGTGCTTCGAAAGGCTCCATGTAAACGCTTACATTGAGATATTTATCCCAAATGGAAATTGAGTCAATTTGCTTAAAGTAGGTTTTTTGTTGTACCCACGTCACATCACGTGTTTGTGCATTGAAATCACATTTATAACCAATGAACTGTTGTTTCCTGCAATATCAATTAATTTAATGAAGCACCTACAATCAAACTAATTAACGCGATAATGTGTAAGCATTGTAACGCTCATTCACTGTAAACTTTATCACGCCTGTATCCTGTAAACATTGCCACGGCTTTATCCTGTAAACATCGCCACGCATATATCATGTAAACATTGCAACCCCTATATCCTGTAAACGCTGCCACGCCTATATCCTGTAAACTTTGTCACACCCACTTCTGGTAAACATTGATACGCTCATACACTGTTAAATTTGCCACACATCGGAAAATGTGAACGTGCAAGTCTATTATCTGCACATAGTGTCCATTCCTATATCCTGTAAACATTGCCATGGCTATATCCTGTAAACATTTCCACGCCTATATCCTGTAAACATTGCCACGCCTATATCCTGTAAACATTTCCACGCCTATATCCTTTAAACATTTCCACGCCTATATCCTTTAAACCTTGCCAAGCCCACTTTCAGTAAACATTGCCACGACTATAGCCAATAAACTTTGCCACGCCCATATACTCTAAACATTGTCACTCGCATAAATTATCACGCCTATACACCGCTAACATCGCTTTTCAAATTGTCACGCCCATATCATGTAAACACATCAGGATCTTTGATATGACCCCAAAATCCATCGTTGGTCAAAGCTATATCGCTGTGATTCCGATGGTAGGTTTATCTGGATTCGTTTTCATGCTAAAACTCATATTCTCAAACCCCATTTCTTGTTTACAATTAACATTTTGATTGCGTCACACAAATTAAGTGACTTATAAAAAGATGGTTTGAACACAGAATCCATGCTTGAGCATGAGGACGGATTTGTGTATACAGGCCTTGGTAGCTAAGAATGGTTTAGATCTGTCATTGTATTGGTAAGTACATCAGTAATGCAGGATTTGGATTAAGGTGCCCGGAAGATTACAGATGTGTGTGTTTTTTAACAACGTTTGAATTTTAAGGATCCCCATACCACTGTACAGAAAAATGTAACAATGCATCAGAAACATAATTTTTCGGCATGACTATAGCGTCGTTAAATTATTTCTAAAAAGGGAACTATATCTTTATTAAATATGATAAAGAGAGAAAAACAAATATCATTAGCACCGTGTTTTGAGTGTAAATTTACAGCGGGAAACGACCTTGATTCGAACCCCGGACTTCGTATTGTGATTGTATCGCTTTAATCGATTTAGGTCCCTCGTTAACGGAATCATCCTCACCCAAATTTGCTTGGCCTACAACTTTATCCAAGACGAAACTAAGGGGAAGTTACCGTCCATACGAAAAACGACAGTGTAGTGGGACAGGGATCCTTAAATGTCTTCTCCTGTAAAGTTAAGTTATACCATGCTGGATATTTGTTTATTTGTTTATACCACTTGTGATACCTTTGAATTTTCGGATATTTATTTACTCCATCACATAATATTAATATCGATATTTCAATATGACGACTCAGTAATAAAGAGGCTGTTAAGATGGCGTTATTCATTAACTCATATTCATCATCGGATTTGAAGTTTTATACATTTCCGTTTGTTTGTTTTTTCATTTTTTTTCTTTCTTTTTCTAGTATTTACATACCACCTCCATACCTCTTTATAATTGTGTGTTTATAAGAGTTTTTTTCTGTGACTTAAATACAATTTTATTTATAAAATAAATGTCAAGAAATTTCAGCGTGTAGTATTATATTTTGGTGGGGTTTGTGGCATGCACTTTCACTCAATATGGTCATCTTATATAGACTGAGAGGGGACATAAGCGATGGGGGAGGGGTGGGCGGGGTTAGGGGCACCCATCAGTCATGTTACAATATTGCCGCCAAGAGGAGATGGACCATTAATGTTATAAAAAAACAAAATACATCCGACATCACATTTACAATTCGCTGAATTATCAGTTAAAAGAATAATGTACGACATGTCAGGACTTTAACAGAATTCCGCTGCCTTACTGTCTCGATTTCGTCTTGTCCGCTCAAGGTTTTTGTCAAAGGCTGCCCTAGGTCTTTCAATAATTTCAAAATGATGTAAAATGAGTTTACATATACATACATCTGTTTTGACAGATAGGAAGTGACTTTTTATCATCACGAAAAAACTCTCATAGAAATAAGACCAACTCAATCATTTTCGGAAGGGCTGTTTAGATCGTTTTGAGATTCAGATGGATAGTTTTTAAGTTCAAATAGCACCAGAAAACGTAATTCAAACTCAAAAGTCCGTGTTTTGTTTACGTTTTTACAAAATTGCATTCTGTTTTGGATTATAGGAATTAGTTAACCCTATAGCAATACTTTTTTCATATAAATTCCAAATTTCATCATAAAATGTTAATATGCTGACAAAAAAATATTCATTTGAAGTGTAAGATACTGCAAAAGTTAACTCTTGATCCGGTTTGGGTCCTGACTTTCGCCAAAAAAAGGGAAACGCTAATTGCTGACTTCAGAGCGTTCTGTAAATATCTCAAATAATCCCCATGAGCTAATTTCGTTTGTAAGAACACCCATCGATATTCGTCCTTTGATACAACCGTACATGAATATAGTTCATCTTCAGAACTTTCAGCGAATGAATACTATGATGGATTGATGATCCGATTTGGGTACTGTCACCTTATGTGTGATGTGACCCGTATCAGTAAAGCACGTGTATTTCAGATGTTTATGTGTGATGTGACCCGTATCAGTAAAGCATATGTGTATTTCAGACATTTGTAACGAACCCCTGTGGTTAATTTGATGAAAATCCCTATAGCTCATGATCATATGTACAATCGATAGGCATGAAAGACAATCGTACTACCTAAATAAGGTAACCTCGGCCCTAGGACCTTCTACTTTTAACTTCTAAATAGTAATGACCAACTTCAACAAGTTGAAGATAATGTCATGAGGGAGAAATAGTTTGAGTCGATTCTAAGATAGCCAAAATTATATATACATGTATATAGATTTAATTTTGAGGGTACAGTGACAGGAGAGCAGATTTAAAAGATTCAGTAGTAGAACAGGAGGAAATGATATCTGGTGGGATCTTATTCCACTCATATATTGATCGGGGAAAGAAGGATTGTTTTCTGACCTGGGTTCTTCATTGTGGTATTTGGAAGGATTGGTGATGGGCATGCCTCGATTTCCTGGTTGCTGGTATATAAGTCTAGTGTGTTTTCTAATAGCTACCTGATTGTTCACAATTTTGAACATCATACATAGGCTTGTGTCTCTGCGTCTGTCGGCAAGGGATCGCAATTTAAGATGGTTCAACATATTGGAGACACTGGATGTTCTATGAGTGTAGACGTTTTTGTTTAGTACGTAACGAGCAGCCGTGCATTCTACCATTTCAATCTTATTGATGTTATCCTGGGTGTATGGGTCCCAAACAGGACAGGCATGCTCTAAGGATGGGCGGACTAATGATTTGTATGCCTGTGCCTTAACTGATGTTGGACCTATTTTTAAGTTTCGACGGAGGAAGCCAAGTGAGGAATTTGCTTTGTTGGTAATATTATTTATGTTGGAGTCCCATTTTAAGTTAGATTGGATTGTAACACCCAGGTATTTTGCTTGGTCTACGTGTTCTAGCGTATGCCCATGGAGGATGTAATTATTGATAATGGAGGTTTTCTCCTTGTTCACAGACAACACATTACACTTGCTCGAGTGGAAGGCCATCTTCCATGTCTTTTCCCAGAGCGCCAGTTTGTCCAAGTCTTGCTGTAGAGTTTCAGCATCCCTGTTAGACTTGACAACTAGATAAGCGATAGTGTGGTCTGCGAAAAAGCGAATGGTAGCGTTTAGGCCCCCAGCGATGTCGTTAATGAAATAAAGAAATAAACTTGGTCCGATGACCGATCCCTGGGACACACCATAATGGACGTTGACGAAGTCAGACATTTCCCCCTCCCCAACTAGATTGCTTTCTGCCAAGAAGGAAATTCTCAATCCAGTTTACTTCCTTTCCTTTTACACCATAGTACTTTAGTTTGTGGATGAGTAGGGAATGGCTGACTTTGTCGAAAGCATTGGCGAAGTCCATTTTGATAATATCAGTTTGGCTTCCTTCGTCAAGGCTTCTGGATATATCATCGATGAATTCGATCAACTGTGTTTCGCACGATCGAAATTTGCGAAAGCCATGTTGGAACGGAAACAAGATATGTTTGTATCAGCATGCGTCATGATGTTAGAAACGACGATGTGCTCCATTATTTTAATGCAAATGCATGTCAGTGAAATTAGTCTATAATTTTCTGGATTAAATTTCTGTCCTTTTTTTATGAATGGGGGATATATTTGCCAATTTCCAATCAATGGGGACTAGACCTGTAGCCAAGGACTTGCTAAATATTAGTGATAGAACGGGATCTACTTCGTTAGCAAGTTCTTTCAGTACCGTTTTATGTCATCTGGTCCTGCAGCCTTATGCTGATTTAAACCTTTGAGAAGTTTTAATATACCATTTTCATGGATCTCAATATCAGGCATGGGTTGGAAATTGATGGTCAAGAGGCATGTAACATCTGATAGTAAACTGGCGATCATTGAGGGTTTCAGGTAGAGTAAAAACAAATTGAAACTGTGCGTTGAGTACTTGCGCTTTGTCAACAGGATTATGTATGTATTTGCCCTCTTGCATTAGTGGGGCAATGCCGCAGTGATCGGATCGTTTGGCTTTAATGTAAGATCAGAATAGTTTCATACCAGAGTATTTGTTATAAGTATTTGGACTTTTGGGATTTATTATATCTTCAATATGATCCGAGTAAGACGTGCGGAGTTTCTTTTTGACTAGATGTCTGATGTTTTTAAATTTTGATTTTAATTAAGAATCCCCAGATTTCTTTAAGATTTTATGTATAGCCTATCACGTTTTCTTATGAGCTTTTTTTATTTCGGGGGTAACCCATGATAGGCTAGTTTTTGGTTTAATAGTTTTCTGAGGGATGTGTTCTTTGACAAGTTTTGTGAGTTCAGTTTTATACTATTCCCACATTGAACTTGCGTCCCACTCGTTGTTTGTTAACATATAGTTATACACATTGCCTAGATGAGATTTTATGGTAGGTTTTGTGGGTGTAAGGTTAAGTTCAATAAAAACGATGTTATGGTCAGATAGGCCTGGAATGAATTCAGTACAGACCACTTGGTTTGGAGAATTTGTTATGACCAAATCCAAGACATTGTCATTTCGGGTCGGTTCTTCGACAATTTGGGTTAGACCAGTGTCGTCCAGTAGGTTTGAAAAGTCATAATGGATTTTGGTATCTCTTGTTTTGGGTTTCAGAACTTTGTTCTTCCAGTCCCAGCCGGGAAGGTTGAAGTCTCCACCTATTATAAGGGCTGCATATTTCATTTTAGAGGCCTCATACATTAAATATATAAAAGATTGCATGCTCTCTTTGTCAGAGGTTTTTGGGTGGTAGATAGAACTGATGTGAAGAGTTCTACTCTCGACTACCTTAATCTTAGCCCATACCATTTCGCATGGGGTATTGGGCGTGAGATTGTGTACCTCATCACTAATAAGGTCTTCCCTTATTGCGATGAGTACATTTTCACCATCGTTGTTGGTGTCACACTTTTTACGGTCGTTTCGGAAAATGTTGTAACTCAAAGGAATTATTTTGGCATTTTTAATATTTGGGTTGAGCCAGGTCTCGGTGCCAATTACAAATTCTGGCATGGAGCTATCTAGCATGTTGCCGAGGAGGTGTTGCTTATTTCGAATAGATTGGAAGTATATATTTAGAATCCTTAGGGGTTTACTTTGTTGTTTTTTATGAATTCCCTTTTTTATACGGACAGGGGTGGACGAGTGAAGTGGTTTGTGATGGAGAACAATGGTGCTCGTATTGATACAAGAAGGACCCAAATCATGGAGGCTGGATAATGTATTTAAATGATTGGATGTGCTAATGGCATGGAGATCAAACACAAGTATGGCTGTAATTTGGTTGATTACATATGATCCAGTGCCAACTGACGTCACTAACATTTAGCTCCTCCTAGGTTTCGGTATGGCCATTTTGACAATTTGTGTGATACCACTGGTTACAGGTTTCACACATGATACCCCTGTGGTCCCAGTTGACGGTGTTGTCACATGTACCACACGTGTACTTGGTGCTATTGTTACCTTGTCCTGGATTTAACTCGATATCATTTGCTTGCAAAAGGACTAGAGCAAGTAGGCAATACAGTGGTTTGGTTGCTTTGAGTTTAGAGGATAATTTGGATGGTTTGAACATATTTTACAACATATGTTCATAACAAGGGTCATAGGGCTGTGGATCATGCAGGTTACTATTTGTTACAGCATCTCAGGGAAGGAAGATATTTAGATAATTTACTTTTGTTTCTGCTTGATGGTATGATTTTGACACGAGCTCTAGGTGTGCCTCTGCTTGTTGGCCATTATAAACACAGTTCCCGTTTGTAGGCATGGATAAGCACACATGTTTCTCTCGTATTGTGAGGTTCCATTAACAGGAGATTTATAATTTTTGAGACTTACGATGGTGGCAAACACCACAAGAGAGCCGAAAAATGTGAATGTTACAAGCATTGTAGTGCTTCTCAGGGTGTAGTGCTTGTGGACTTACAAACCGGTGATGACGTGTAACAAGACTTGATGCTATGTACAGATGTATTGTTAAACCTTCAGCCTTAGTGCGACCCTAAGGCACAGTGTGATTCGCGTACAAGTTAGTAGATGTTATACACGCAAAATAGGGCAGAACAAAATCATCTGGGATGTTGTTTGTTTACACCGGAAGTTAGCACTCAATGCGAGAAACATGTGTGACACTTCGCGGGAAACGTGCCGAGATAAACAAAATTTAAATTTGAAATTAAGCAAGCAGGGCTGTATACAGAGAAATTTTGTAAATACTTGAATCTGTTGGTGTGTCAAGAACGAAATTACAATGGTATGTTACGTTTGTTACCACAGAATTCCTGTAATTTAACAAAAAGTGCAAAAAAATAAATGCGGAAGTCTTCAGGAGACAGACATCTCTTCGGCATGCTCAGTTCTCCCTTCCTCTCTCTCTCTCTCTCTCTCTCTCTCTCTTTCTGGGTCATAACATGGAATCGTTTGAAATCTCCACCCAATAAATACAAATATATATGAATGCTAGACACGAACAGAGCAATATCTTCAAAGTCAGAAGTTACTTTGGGATACATCCCTGCGTCAATGAACTAAGCGTAGGCCACCCTGAGTCATTGCAGGGAAACGGTTAATATTCCCATTTTTAACCATGTATACTGTTGATTTGTAAGAAGAGACAAACCCAATTATGCTACCATGATTGGCACCTTGGTCAAGCCGGGGTCCGACCATATCGGTCTTTTCTTGTGTTATAGCATGGAAACAAGACCCATACCTTATAACCATCAGTTTGGATATTTAAGCAACCAGTGCAAAATATATTCAAGTAAGTTGTACATGCTCTCAGAGCCTCTTGTTTGTTTAGAACATCAGTTGTTTTGTTATACAAAATAAAACAAGTAATTTGAAGATGAAATAAGCAAACCGGTTTATTATTAATTTGAAAGAATATTAATACTTTTTTTCGTCCTTTTTTACAGAATCAATTTTTGAAGCATCAAATGCCTTCTGCATGGTTGACTGAACTCTGGTATAACTTTTGTCCCACTTTGCTTTCGTTTCCGTTGCCTTCCTCTCGTGGTTGCTTCTTGCCGAGCCGGGCTCCTGCTTTTTGTCAATGGCTGCTCTGTTGATTGGAGGAAGTCGTCATGAAGGGCCGTAGTCCAGGGCTCGGCGCGCCTCCCGTGAGTACGTGACGTATTGGGGGTATTTCCTTTTGTATTCTGGAACGCCAGTGAATGTCAAGGGGACCGAGTTATCGGATTCGGACATGCCATCAATCTTAAGCCCAAAAGCAACTGCTCTCTCCCCATTTCATGGAGACGATTCCCTCCTCAATTAGCTGCATCAGTGCTGTCTGCTCGGTTTTACGAGACTTGTGATGGAAGCACCATAATCTCGTGATGGACCGGCCTTGTCTTTGGCAGGAAAATTGATGGGAACGACCTATCTGAGGATAAAGAAAAAATTGTATCTGTTGAATTAAAGAAGCCAATTGCTGGAGACAATATAAATGAATATACATATAAAGTATTTCATCAATGAACTTTCTTCGAATACGTTGCTTAACATTTGTTACATGAAACAAACTACTCAATACCTCCTTTGTTTACTTTGTTGATCACTTCATTAAGATCAAAATGTACTAGAAAACAAAAGTACGACAATAAAGTTAACACTTTTGTATCAAGTAAGCTTTCATCATGTAAATCTTATTGAAAAGGTACTGTATCCGAAAGCAAGAAAGTTAATTTGTTAACTGGTTCAGAATAGTTTGTTAAGAGATACCTTGTGCATTATGGCCATTAAGGAGGCACGGTAGTCTAGTGGTAGGACGCCGGTCTCGTGACCGAAGGGTTGCGGGTTCGAGTCACGGCACGGCACTGTGCTGTATCTTTGAGCAAGATACTTTACTCCGCTTGTTCATGTCTACTCACCTGTAAATGAGTACGTGGTTGGGCAGTGCTAGCATTGTTGTATGCTAGCTGTGAGCGCCGAAATGGCAGCATCGGCTGTATGCTCCGCAGGGAGTTGAGAAGACTGGTTGCAAAGGCCCTATCACCACAGATAATAATTTGTGAACCGCTTTGAGTCGACCTACGAACTAGGTTATGATAAAGCGGTATATTAGAACCTCTAATTATTATATCATTATTATTAATGTTCCATTTTCTCCAACAGAACGAAAACTGATATTTATTGTTGTGTATTTTCTACCACTTTTGAGTTATCGCATCCCATTTCCACGTCAAAGTATTCAATGTGTCGAGATGTGCGTGAAAGTTATGCGACAATCTGCATAGATAAGAAATGCATTATGACGTCGAAGATGAAAAGGTCTCATTGCGTCATATGCATTTCCTTGACGAGACACTATGGTGTACTTTTGTCTTATTTTCCTTGTGGAACTTGCATGGACTCTCAGAGAAACGGCCTAGCTGTTAACACGTGCATTTAGTCAATACACAAAATAATGTATGTTCCCAATAATGAGATGTTTTTTTAGATGAAGTTGTTTAAATGGTTTCATCACATTAATGATGATTTTGTTTAAATATGTTCATCCTCTCTCTTTAAATGGCAAACTAGTTTATTCCCATGATAACATTTAATACAAATAAATGATATCATAGAATAACAGAACTTTGTTTCCTGGGGGGTTTTCGGCAACAAATATTAATATTTTCATAGTAAATGTTAAAGCATCTCATTTTTTTTCGACACGCTCCACTCGGCGTCGAAGATGAAGAGTACAAATATCAACGATATAAAACCTTTGCCTCGCTGATAAACATGCAAGACCACACACTTGTGCTTTTCTAACGAATCAGAAACCACAAGTTTATTGCACGGACGAATATATTCACTCTCCGCGCACTCGTGAATATATTCGTCCGCGCAATAAACTCGTGCTTTCTGATTCGTTAAAAAACCACAAGTGTGTGGTCTTGCTTTTATCACATTCCTTTCGTATTTGGTAGAGATCGATACAAAGATTTTATATACTTATAATATTTTTTGCAAATACCGGGAACTTTTCAGTTCGCCATGGGGATTCCCATAAAAAGTAGTTCCGTCTAGTAAGGTGATACACATGTGTGATACAAACTGAGAGAAAACATCAACCGAAAATTGTTGTATTACTATTGTAAGATTACATAGGTATGTGATAAAAGCACTTATTATTCACATTAATTGGTTTAAGAGGAAATTACTTGATGCTGCAGAAAAAGAAAAGAAAATCTTAAAATAAACAGAGGTTCTATTATTTGTGAGATCTTGCACACTAAAACTCCCTGTTAAAATTTTAATTAATGTAAAAATTTCACAATATTTAACATTTACGCAAGCACAGGGAGTTGATAATGTGTTACAGCTATATTTGGACCTAAACGAAGGTGTTCAAAGTTATATTACAGGTTTTAGAGGTTTAGATAAAATTTCTTTAAAATTTCCACCCAAGTTATGGAATATACCAGATTAGCTGAAAGCGCTCCGTGTCAAAAATTCGACCCAACATAGCTTTCTGCATTAAATATCATACTTCTTACTGCTTATATGAAACAATGCTTGGTACCGTTGGAAAGATGGATAATATATGTTTTTAAAAACCTCTTATAAGTACGCAAAATGTGTCTCCTTCCGCGGACATGATATCCATTCCATTACTTCCGATTTCACATGCCATTTAGAGGAGGGTGGAAGGGGACATGCGATTTCAACGTAGGTTACATATTACTTGTTGGGTGATGACGGGGTAGACGCAAAGAAACTTAACATACTGTCCATGGACCGCTGCGAAATGTACACGTGTACACCATGAAATCGAGCACACAACATTGTAGCAACAGGAGATAACTCGCATATCCTGCAACTACTTCCTTTTGATGCAATATGTATAAAATTCAGTGTGATAATGTTAACACATGAAAAAGCACGCCCGTATATGGTATTTTATGAAAATGTTCAATGTATTATTGAAGAGTATTCGCCCCCATCCCAAATCTTATTGGAGACTTATTTAACGATTACTGAAATCAGCTGGTACTTTACAATCTATACCTACTCTTGTAGATCCTGTTTCTAACAATGTTGTCATTTATAGCGAAGATAAAGCTAAAACCTATTAAATTACTATTTTTGTGATACAACACGAGGGCATGACAGGAACACCGTCGTTCCTTTCGTTCAGCCAAAAACTGACAAAACGTTTAGTTCTATCAGTGTAAATAGTAATTATATTAGAGACGTTCTACAGATATTGAAGCTCGACACGGGCTCTAGCGAAGATGGAATCAGCCATCACATATTAAGAAATACCTCACAAACTGCTTTTATAACTATTATAACATGTCTTAATCGACATGTATATTTCCAACCACTTGGAAAATTGTCCAAGTCAAGTTAAAAAGTTGATAGGCGTTCTCCTTCTTACTGTAGATCAAATTCTATTTTATATACCGTTTGGACAGTTTTTGAATGAGTCATCTTCAACCACTTATATAATAATAATAATAATAATAATAATATACAACATTTATATAGCGCCCTATGTAATTTGTAAAATTACTCTAATGCACTTTACAACATATGAATAATAGTAATGGTTATAATTGTGAAAACAAAAAACAAAGGCTTACACTCACTTTTATACATTTAAGCAAGCAATGTGCACATAATTGAACAAATGAAAGGTTGGTATTTACATGACGTCTTTGGAAGGATTCTAAAATGCAGACGTGAAGAGGTAAGTTTTGATGTCCCTCTTTAACTTGGCCAAGGTATTTGACTTTCTAATAGCAGATGGTAAGCTATTCCACAACGTAGCCGAAACCTCCCAAAGCATCTGTTTCCGTAGGTCACAGTACGAGAGTTCATCCAGATACTGATATCTGTCAGACAAGCTTCCAGACTTTCTGAGACTGTATTCCAACTGTCCTGTGGTTTGATGAACATAACATAATTATTTCATAGAAAACTCGCTGTTTTATAAGCACCAGTCTGGTTTTATGCATGATCATTTTACTGTATATCAGCTCATTGAAATTTATCACAACATTTGTATTGCTCTTAAAGTAAAAATATTATGTTTGGTATTCTGTGTTATATATAAGGCCTTTGATCGCGTTTGGCTTGAAGGTTTGATTGTGAAGTTAAAATCTTACGGAATTTTCGGGTGATTTATGTACCTGGTTAGAAAATTATTTATTTCATAAACAACAGAAAGTTTCCTTAAGTATTCATTTTTCTTTCGCATACGTGTATATTCCGTAATGATAAAACAAATACAGCTAAAGATATGTTTCAATGTATTTTATTATAAAAAATCTTTACAAAAGTACTCTGCAATGTGAAGGAAAAGAAAAGATTAATTTTGAATTTAATAACACAACATAATGGATTTCATTATTGCAGAAAAAGTATGTCCCTTATATGACTATTATATACTATAGTATACATATTTACTGTCACAGGCGAACACTCATTTTATCTTCACATTCTTTTCCCTATCAGTATATCACTCTCGACCCTCCATTAAAATGCTTATTCCATCCGATGGTGACGTAACGAGGGGAGACAACTCTGACAAATGAAAACGTTGGTATCTCTACCTAGAGTTGTCGTTCCTAACACTAACGAACAACCACTTGGTAGAGATTAAATCGTCATTTACCAAACTACTTTATCATCTGTGAATAAAACTAACAAGATTTAATACATTTATTCAACCTTATAGTCAACTTTCACCAACAATTTGATTAAACATCACAAAATAGGTCCTAGCTGTAGAGGCCAACATTTTATTCGGGGGAAAATCAAATCACACAGATTTAACGATTTCACATATAATGGTTACCAATTTAAAGGCAGAACCCAGATTTTGCCACTAATTTTTTAGAGGAAAAAAAAAGAATTCACTTTCAACATTTGACTATCAAAATTTTGGTGTAGATTTCTTCGGAATATTTTTTTAATCATAACGCATCTTCTCACACCTTTGAGAAAATTTTACATGCAAAATATTTTATGTAAATTTAAAAAAGAAAACCTTTATAAAGTCTATTTTTATGGAGAGCTAAACTTAAACTCAAAACGATTTTTCATTTTTTAAATATGAAAAATTCTGACAATCACATAATTGCTTTTGCAAGAAGTAGGGCATGATCACGGATAATGCAGATTTCTCGATAGAAATATCGTTTCGTGTTTCATTGGCCAAAACAAAAATACAACAGTTCACAATCTAGAAAAAAAAGTTAAATCAATACAGGAAAATTTGTCCTGCACGATCTCGTGAGATCAGACAAAAAGCATCAGTTATTTTTTTTCCTTTTCAAAGAAATTAAAAAAAAATACGTGCGTAGAAAAGAGATATCGGTTTTCGTCTTTCACTTTCAATTTCACCTGACACACTTTTTATTAAGTGTGAATTTACAGTAAAACGTCGACTGAAACATGTGCAAATACTGGACTCTTTTGTATGTATACACGTCTTGAAACCACGCATAAATATCAGATGGCCCCTGTAAAGCTTGGAACCGACTTAAACGAGATAATATTTATTACAAGTTTTCATAATATTGAAATGAGTTTTGTTTATATTGTAATAGTTATATTCTATGTACTACCAATATCAATAAAAAAAAGTGAAATTGATGGGGGAATCCATCTAAAAATTGTAAAACATACATGAAGATGCTTTATTCAAAAAAATCATAGCTAAATAATTTCGAAATATGTTAGTTACGTATTGCATTTTATTATTACATCATATTACATATTTCACACACTTATTTGAAATATTCCAACATTCAAATCTTTACCAACTAGACGTGACATATCAGACATTCAAATCACGGGTGATTAGTCCAGACATCTAATTAAAAAAAAAATCTCAAAAACGGTAATTATCTTAGTTATGCCTTATTGATATGGCAGCAGGCACACAAATTGTCTCTTATAACAAGGGAGCTAACTCGAACATACCTATATGCAAAAACGATATATGGTCCTCTTAATTAAAAACGTTTTACGGGTGTTGTATTTTAAACTGCATGTATATACACCACAATGGTAATACATTTTTTTCTATTAGAAAATCGTCAATAGTTGCTTAAAAGTAATGCTCAGCGAATGTTGGTTATAAGTAACCACATAACATTAGGGCCGGATTTTCAGGGCCTTCTTAGCTTAACGACCTTTTTTAAATAAAATGTTCCTTAAAAAAAATCACAAAATATGTTTGTATTTCCTGTCTGTAGGCAATCATTGTAGTATCTATAAATACCATTTTTGTTTTGAATTTTAAATATTTTGAAATTCGCAAAAATGGATTTTTTGTTTGTTAAGCTACCGTTAAGCTAGCCATGCTTTAATCCATTTGGCCTTGTAGTAGTTGTGACGTTGTTACATTGTATATATATACATTGTATGTGTGTACTTTCATCACAATCTACATTCAGATCTACAAATACACACGTTCTAAAGAAATACACTCATTTTATCACCTCATGTTATTCAGTATACAGTACGTTTAAACTTAATCAAAAACATAACAATACATGTTCATTGACCTAAAGTTACAGTGATACATGTACAAAACACATCGGATATTGGTGAAACATGTGTACTGCGTTTTATCACTGTGTATGGTTAAAAATAACTCATAAGTACATTACTTTTAAGTGACGTCATTTTCATTTTTTACCGTCGTAAACTGACGCTATTCTTCAGTGAAGGATCAACGACATATCGCCGACTTTCGCTTCAGAATCTCAGATGCACGTGTTTGAAATATTATTGCAAGAAAAATGTCCCTACGAACGAACGCATTGACATCTTCCATGTCAGTTACTTGTCAATAAGGAGCTGCTCCACTCCGACCATAGAATAGACATGTTGTTTTTGCTTCACACCGTATACTTGAAGCAGACCACAGATGCAATATTGTAAATCGTGGTTTCTTCGAGAACGCATAGAATACAGACGATGATCGCACGTGTGTCGATGATTTTGTTGATGAAATTGTAGATGATATTACCAGATGTATGATTCCTGAAGATTAACTAAATCTGAGTTGCAATCATCACAAAACATTTGTAAGATTTCTTATATAGAAAGTCACCATCCCTAACAACACCCAGACAACGAGGCTGACCACTGGTCTCTGGCCTCCGGACACTTCGCCACACGTCTCTAACCAGTTGTAATAGTCTATTTGTTCAAGTTCGTATAATACGGCGCCTAGAGCCCAATCTGAAACACAAAATATTCAATTAATAATGTGACACATACACTAAAAAATATATATATCGATATCAGCTTTGCTTACAACAGAACCCGGTTAGTATACAGTAAAATGAAATTTCGTCAGTCAAGAAAGAAGAACCTCGTTAGTTGGGAGACTGGTTTATACAGTAAAGTAGAACCTCGTTAGTCCGGATACCAGATTATACTGAAAAGTGGAATCTCGTTAGTCCGGATATCAGATAATACTGTATAGTGGAACTTCGTTAGTCCGGACACTAGACATACATGAAAGCAAATCCTCAATTGTTTGAGCACTGTATTTCTCGCAAAACGATTGGGAAGCGTAAAATCGGTTTAGATTAATGCAACATATTTTGGAAATAAATCCCTAACGACTACTGAAGTTCGATAAGAAAGTTGTTTGATCTACTGACGTTTAATATAAAAACCTTTAGCAGTAAACCACGACATTTTGGACTTCAGTACAAAAGAATGACCAATACTAACGAAAGCTTTCAAAAATATGTTTTTCAAATCTCCACTGTCTTAATATTAAATGAGTTAATGTGTTGTTGTTTTTTTAAACCAACACCAATTTGTAAGCAATATCACTCACAATCGCGGGAGAAGTCTACGAGTTCCTGAATTCAAAAGTTTCAGCTCATTCCTGAATGGATTTTTTTTTAATGGACAGTATATATATGGCGGATGATATCTTTCAGGTTTGCCGGACATCCGGTGTCACGGAAGTGACGTATATACAGTTTACTTCTTTACAGTCTCATCACCACCTTACTTACAGAATGATGAACTAAACAAAAGCAAAACTGTACCTGCATATTGATGAACTAAAGTACAAACTTGAATGTTTATACACTCTAATCGCCACCTTACCTTCATTTCGATGAACTAAAGTACATCTTACCTACAGATTTATATACTAAAGCACACTTACCTACAGATTCGCCATTTATTTTGTCAGCTACTTGTATTCTATTTGTGCTTGAAGGAAAACCATAGGATGATGTTAATAAAGAAGGAATGTAAAGTCCCATCATGCAATAACCGGAAGCATACTCTGCCGCAGTTCCGGTTGCATTTATAGCTTGAGCTAAAGTCTGAAAAAGAAATATAGCATTACTTGATACAACCCGAGCGGCAAATAAATTGCAATATGTTTTCTTTCAAAATATATTACAATCTATTATTTGAATTCTTTCTTCAAAATTTGAACTTGTAAGAAAACGTAGACAGTTAATCAACTGTTTCAAAATTGTCCGTCTACATGAATTTGTTACATGTAAGGAGTAAAGGGGTACTTTTTATGAATAACTTAAGCATACATGTATATTCTAAATAGTAACCTCTCTGATGTGCTTGATTAAAAACACATTTAGTTTAAACCGCATTTACCTTAATTCCTCCCTGCAACGGATTGAGATAAAGGAAAATTTGCCCAACCGAGCCAGTAACAAACGAATAGTTGTGCATCAACGCAACAGATATTCAAAGAATTATAATATATACATCTATTCCTACAAAACAAATATCCCATACCATTCGGCAGTACTGATGGGCTGAAGTATTCATAGCCTTAATTTTTAGCCTTCCGAATGGATCAAGCGCCCGTAACGTAGTGGGGGCGTATACGTATGCAGATATGGCGAAGAACGTGTCTGTCCCCAGCGACGGCTGGTAGATTTGACCAATGGCGCATGGTTTTGGATAACACGAGTTTTCTTCGGCACTTTGGAGGAAGCTATTAAGAATCTCAAGGCACTTTGTGGGGTTACTGTCTCCCCTTAAAATCACAGTGGTTCCGTCGTCACTGCTGTAAGACACGTTGTCTCCTGAAGATGAAAAATGGAAAAAAGAGTTTTCTCACTTTGACGATAGAAAGTACGTACACTGCAAGCGGTACATGTCTTCCATAACTCAAGATAGGTTCTACAATGCAAATAGAAACTAGCGTCTCTAATTGCTCTGACTTTCTGTATACACTTTGGGTGGTCTGTTCAGCATTCTTAGTCTTAATTCAAAATTTCAACATGCTAGTTTTAAATCTATTTCATGCCATCCCTAAACCGGGTGTCGTGTTTGTATTTGCCATGCGCAATGGAAAGCTAATTATCGGAAGTAAAAGTTACTATTGTGTTTTTTGGTTGTTTGGTAAAACACAGGTCAAACGATTCACATATCATGTCAAATAATATGACATTAATTTCGAAATCGCACAAGAAGATAACATTACTCCTCTCATTACTCTACATAACGCAACTCCATGAGAGAGTTCCACTTCCGTTTACTCACCCCTCAGCATGCACGGGTTATACAGTTCTGTGTCCAGTGGACTTTCCTCTTCAAGGTAGCGCCGTATCCTGTATGCCATGTAAGTTTGTCCATAATAAAGGTAACTATGTGCGTACAGGTAATACGTCACCCCGGCCATGCGCACTGGGAACATATTGGCGAGTATCGGACCATCTGGCACGAAGGTGATCTGGGTTGATCCACCTCCCATCTCCAGTACACCGACGGCTTGTGATGGCGGTCTGGAGAAAGAGTAGAAAGAGTCAGCAAATCATGTTATAATAAAACAAAGGAAAATGTAATTCTATGACGTCATCAAACAACGGAATGGAGACTAAACACAGGTACAGAGGACTGGGAATTCCAAAGGCAAAATGAACTCCCACCAAGCCGATACAAAGTGCTCCAGAAAGGGTAAAAGTTTAGTCGCTCTTTAATAAGCGTTGTCGACAGTGGTCTTAACCTTCTCGATCTCAACATGAATATATTTTAATTGAATTACTAGGACGTATGAAAAAAATATTTGCAGTCTATATAGAGTGGTTTTGAAGAGTTGGTATGACATATCTTAAACCACAATCCAAGTTTGACAGAAATTTGATTTTTCCAGGAGGAGTGGAAGTTAAGAGAAGCACACATATGAGATTAAGGCTATGGCTCGGCGACATTGCAAGCAGCTGGTTTAGTTTTATCATTAATGCCATGATGTACCAATATAAGAAGAAAAATGTAACTGACGGATCTATACAGAGGAAGGAGTGAACTTACTGTTACAGTACCGTATTGACGTACATTCAGAGCGCACGGAACGGCCATGCCTAATATAGTCCCACAACAGACTACTAAAGAATATTATCAGTAGAGTTTGCGTTGAAAAATCTTAGAGGAATTATTAGGGAAAACGTTTCGAAGATTATGACATCGTAAGGCTGTACAAACTGACGGCCTAAAACCTGCGAGATTCTTTCCATCGCAAGTATTCCATTTTCGGCAATCTGCCAGGGGTTACGACGGGTCACACCCCTTCGACAGGGGCGTTACCCTTGTTATGAGTGGGTTCACTGAGGAGCAAGTCCAGGGTAGGGCCTTAGTTGGAGGGACAAGGGGATGCACATGCGTACTAGCTTATAGGCAGTTACGTACACGCCTGTTCGATGAGGTAATGAATTACTGTCGTGGGCTACCAAGCACACTGTGATGGTGATTCGGAACACCTTGGCCGATTCGCTCATCCTCTGCTGAAAGGAACTACAATTGGGGTGCGAGGTGTTTCGATTGTGGTATGGTATGGGTTACATTATGGGTTCCGAAGATAAATAAGTTACGTTTTGTTTGTTTGTTTTGAGTTTGGCTAAGGTCATATGAAGAGTGCGCTCACAGATGACAGCGCCACCGTAATTCCACATTAAACTGCCATTTCTTTTAATGAACTGTCCTAACCTGGACAATGTAGTGAGATGCATCAACCATTCACATTAGTCTATCCACAAGCTAACCCGAGGTGTCAAGCAGGCACCACCGAATCAAAAGAATAGTGATGAGAGAAAATACACGTGCATGTAAAAGAGGCATAGAATCTATGATGGTCAAACACTGTGGTAAGATTCTGACCCGTTGCCATATTTTCCTCTTTTTGTTGTTTCTATTTTATTTCTGTTTATACATAATATCTATCTGTGTATACTATGTGTTGATAATCATACTTATTTGAGCCGAAGAAATTCCTGAGGTAATTTGCTGCGATCCAGCCGTAGGCCCCCTCCTCTTCTCCCGACAGGATCCTCACCGTGTGTGGGCTGTACGTAAACGGATTAACGGAGGCGTTACCTAGGTATTGTCGTGCTGACGTCATCAGGGCAATGGCGTCGCTTTCCGGTAGCACACGTAAACCTGAATAAAAAAAGTGTCCGTCAACGTAAAAATAACATTGATCGTAGCAAAATACACGTTTCAGTGATACTGTACACCATTGGCGTCGCAGGCAATTTGTGTAAGGCTTTCAATTGGTCCAAAAATAATTGTTTTGATATTGTTTACCTCGTTGTAGCCATTCATGACATAACTTGCTCAATAAAGAGTCACATGAAATGTATTTGAAATTTTAGATCCCTGTCCCTATTCCAAAGACAGTAACTACATGTAAAAAATTGGAATCCTTTTACCTGCACGACAATATCTTTATAAATATCTTTTTAAAGAAACAATGTCGGAACTTTCGTGAGAAATTAAAGATGAAATTCGAAAAAAACCCAACAACAAACATGTTGGACAGCAAAACTGAAACGAGGCCAGGTAGGGATTCGAACTCATGACCTCCGATCATGTTACAGTCGCTCCAACAAACAACGGTAGTTCCCTTACTTCATTGTTCATGCTGTCATACCCCAAATGATTTTAAGGGGAGATTACTATTTGTATGAAAAACTACACTGGAACTCTTTTGTGTTTTGCCTGCAGTAGGATAGGGATCCTTAAATTAACTAAAGAGCAGTTAAAGTTATACCTTTTTGATAAGGCACAGCAAAATAAATAAATAAATAGATAAATTAATCAATTAAACAAAATCTTACTTTTACTTTTATATACTATTAACTATTTATATACGTACCCGCTGTAGCCATCATGAACAATGGCGTAGAATGATGTAGCGTTACTGGTACTATTGACTTAGCTTTGTTTAATATTTTCCCGAGATAACCAGGAATATCATCAGGATGGTAAACGTAGTCACTGATCCCTGGCTTAAACCGCTGAGTGTACATAAGGTCCATGTCAAATGCGTCGGCAGTTGACAATCGAGTCGGCCATTTGTAAATCTTCAACTTTGAACTCGAACTACCGGCGTCAAACATTACGCCGTAATTCCAAGCGGATGTCGTATGCGATGCTAAACTGTTTGGTATTAGGATCATACTCAAACCTAACAGCAGATATGTGCCCATTTCCTGAAAATACAAAAATAAGAAGACTGATGAGTTTTTTAGATAACGATAAAGTATTTTAAACACCACAACTCAAATTGACTATGATAAGACGTACTCAATCCGATAACTTCGCCTTTTTCCGTCCCGTGTTCGGAAAAACATGGAAATGATCGAACGTGGTCAAGCCATGTCCTGTTACTTAATTCTATCCACTTGCGACTTACGAGTTACGTATGTCGACATAATTATTGAAAGATGTCGACATAATCTGAGAATATGTCGACATAATCTGAGAAGATGTCGACATAACTGTTAAATTATGTCGACATATTATCACATTTGCCGAGATAATTTTGCCGAGATAATTATCTCGTAAGTGGGTAACTCGGCTTTTTATCGTGTTAATGCTCGGGTGTGACATCGACTTGCCACTTACGACTTGCCACTTACGACTTATTTATGTCGACATCCTAGTAGATTATTGCCGACTTACCAAAACGAGGCTTGTGCACGAGGACCGCGAAGGTGGGCTGATGGTGACTGAACAGTGGTGACTATACTGGTGAGTAACTTGGTAAAATCAATGTAAATATGGGAAATCAAAGATATGGATATTACAGTAGGTTACTATGATGTACAGAGTTTATCAATCAAAGAGGGATTTTACATAAATAAGTCGTAAGTGGCAAGTCGTAAGTCGATGTCACACCCGAGCATTAACACGATAAAAAGCCGAGTTACCCACTTACGAGATAATTATCTCGGCAAAATTATCTCGGCAAATGTGATAATATGTCGACATAATCTAAAAGTTATGTCGACATCTTCTCAGATTTTGTCGACATATTCTCAGATTATGTCGACATATTTCAAAAATTATGTCGACATACGTAACTCGTAAGTCGCAAGTGGATGGCAGAAATATGCCACCATATTATGAATTCCTTTGTATTTTCTCCCCCAGCAATCCACACAAATCCTACGTCACTCATCCTACTGATAAAGTTGTGCTATTGTAAACAAACTTGTTATTCATTAATGGTAGTACGGTACTTAAAGAGAGCTCTTGTAGATAGTCGAAATGCGTCATACAATTTTCGGCTTCCTAAAACAATGAGAAATGCTACAGACTCTGCCTATTTGCTACATTTCATAATACTTGGCGGTGTTAGTAATGTTAGTTGACATCTTGAGAATCCCAAAACCCTTTCACAAGTTAGCAAAATAGCAAGTATTAGTACTACGTATGTATATTGCGTGTGCGTGTACGCGCATGATTGAGTTGTGTGTGCATGTATCAATTTACAATTGTCACTCTCCTGAACAACTGCATTAAGTTTATACAAATTGTAACTACTTCTATTATGTTATATGTCATGCATCTCATAAGCCGTAAAATAAATTAATTGAAAAAGTATCGTTTTCCGTCTGACAGGGGAAAATCTTTTAGAGATGTACTGTAATATTCATATTCTGGCATAATACATTTGACAGTATAACGATATCTTTACAACACTAACACTTTATGACAATGAAATAAAGACTAAATGGCAGATTTTAGAAACTAGGGAAAGAAACACATCTTCGTGATTATCAAGAAAATGAACAGCGGATCACAATCCTACCTTCACTGTTGTCGAAAATCAGTCAGTTTGTGGTATAACTCCTCCTTTCATATCAATGAATTATCAGACACATCCTCCGATATTGTTGGGTTTTTCACTACATTCCACAATACGGACTGTTTGGGTCATTACACTGTGTATGGCTGACCATATGTTGACTATCGACAGATTTACTAAACCGTGCTAAAGTCGTTATTTATTGTATATACTACATCTACCTGTTACCTTAACCTGACCCCCTACATATAATGTAATCAACAGGTGTTTCTGTCATGGTTTGTCCCCGCAACCGTCTGTCATTTATATATAAACAAACAGACCAGCTATCATGTGTATAGCGATACACAATAGTGCATAAAAAACTCTCGAACTAATCTATCGGAAAAATACATTTCCTCCATAAATAACCAATGTCAGCTCATCTGACTATTTTATGTATTTGAGTGTTTTATCCAAACACTAAAAACGTATTTGAGATTTTATTCCTAGTGTTATCAAAACAAGTTTAAATGGTACAACAGATAACCTTTTTTTTAAAATTATTATTTACTCATACAAATATCAGGGATTTTTTTAAATCATATTTCTGTAAAATTAAGCTAATGAGTTAGTCGGTAATCCTGAATACTACGTTATCTGATACTTTAATGCTACACAATTGATTCCCCGTGTAAATAAAACATTAGTCAGAAAACATTTCCTGGTTGTATTGATGAAACATGTACAAAATGGTCGGTAATTTGTCTCATGTTTCCGTCAATGAAGATCAATACATGCTTTACAACCCTAATAATTTTTATGCACAGTCACTTTTTAAGCCTGGATATTTTTTACACATTGATGAAGCAATATATAAGAAAGACAATAAACTAACAGATTTAGAACGCTTCTAGTTTTGCTAAATTTTGACCTCATAGACAGACAAATCCACGTCCCATCCTAACACCAGCAACTTATATTTTATTTCTAGTATAATAAAGACAAGTTCAAATGTTACAACAGCTATTATTTTTTATTTTATTTTTTTTACTCATATAAATATCAGGGATTTTTAAAACCAAATTTCTGTAAAATTAAGCTTAACAGTTAGTAGGTAATCCCGAATACAACGTTATCTGATACCTTAATGCTACACAATTGATTCCCCGTGTAATAAAACATTAGTCAGAAAAAAATTGTCTCGTGTTTCCGTCAATGAAGATCAATACATGCTTTACAGTCCTAATTATGTTTATGCACAGTCACTTTTTAAGCTGGGATATTTTTTGGCACATTGATGAAGCAATATGTTAGATAAACAATGAACTTGCTAAAATCTGACCTCATAGACAGACAAATCCACGTTTGTATATTCCGTCTTTGCGTATTGCAGAGGTATCTTCTCTTGTGAGCAGGTATTGAGAACGTCATCAATTTTTGAGAAAACGACGTAATTTTTTCACACAAACCAATGACGTAACAATCAATACCTGCTCACAAGAGAAGATAACTCTGCAATACGCAAAGACGGAATAGAGGTCCCCCAACAAGTGTTGGTTGGTTATCATGTTCATCTAACTCGAGTTAGTTAATTTTTAAATTGAATAAAGTCACGAGGTTTGCCGAGTGTCTTTTGCTATTTGGAAATTAACTAACAAGAGTAAGATAAACATGATAACCTACCATCACGAGATTGTGATCCTTTTTCTCCTGTAACGTTCATGTTTTATCTGGAAAGACAGATGTTTCCTTGAAAACACACTATGTAGGCTTCCGATTGGGGAAACAATTGCCGTGAATCATGACGTCATAATGGAAGATGACGTCGCAAAGCATTGTTTTGTGACGTCATAAGTAAAAAATTGACCAATGAAATCACGTCCAGGTTGTTACCCACTAGTGAGTAACCAAAAATGTTTACCAACTCCTAGCAGGTTAATCCAATGAGTCGGGAGTGAGAAAACCTATAGTGGTTGTGGGGGAAAGTCTTTGGCATGTTCACCTATACACCTATTAGTCAGGGTTTACTACCAGGGAGACCCGAATCTATGCTGAAGTATGATTCTCATCCTGGCCTGATTTTTATCTATAATTAAATACACCTCACATACTGTCTTGTCTTGGATCGCTGAGTACCCACATACTCTCACGGATTTCACTTGAAATAGCATGACGGGTACTACAGGAGGTACAGGAAAAGTCTTGTTTGCGTGATTTCTTTCTTTTTGTTTTGATATCAACTCGGTAACCGTTATTGTATTTCGTAGTGACGACGAGTCACGATTTTTTCCTGAAATGTTGACTGCGTTGAATTACATTGTGTATAAACGTTTTGTCTATTTCACTTCATTGTCTCATTGATTACGCCGTAAATGTGCTCTCTATAACATTTAATATGAAAAGTGTATTCCTTAGAGAATGATATAGTACGAATACTATGGTAAAATGACATAGATGGGGAACGCTTGAACAGCGGAACCTCTCTATACTGACTGGTTGGTTCTGTGCCCCGAAACTGCTAAAAACCTACCAGATGATTTAGGTTTTTTAAATGGAGCTTATTGTGTTTGTACACCTCCTCTACCGCAGTGGGATTTTTATGTATGTATTTCAATTTTTATTTTACAGGAACGACTGGATCTTATCAAACACGTACACATGTACATAGTCTGAAAACCGGACAGGTAGTAGATATCCTATCACTGATGTTAGGCTCATTTAAACTGATAACGTCTCATAACTGCTTTTATCACGATTATATCTCTCTGTTATGTGTTTTAGCGCTGCTGCTGGGTATCTCCGACTCTGTACCCATGAGATAAGTTAACACAGTGTTTATTACAGGTACTTTTAAATACCGTTAATGTTATATAGGTCTATGGAATTGTATACAGAGTCGAGGAAGCCTGCGTTATCCTGCGCCGTATCCGACATCATTCTTAAAACTCATGTCATTAATCTCTATTTGTCAAATGATTTCTATATATATCTACTTTGTATATGTTTTTGTTGCCTACTATGTATACAGTGTTGTAGATATGCCTGGTTACGTTTCTGTGGTGTGTGTTTGATATACTTTGTTTTTAATGTTTATGCACTCTTGAAATACTGTTTTTAACATGCTATTTTACAGTCGTTTGTAAAAAAGCATATAAAAAAGCTTATAGTACAATGTATAGACTTATATACACAATATACTTACTTAATTCCGTCTTATACATTACCTTGGTGGATGTGAGAACGTTAAACCGCAGCCCCCTCCCCCCAAATGACTTACCCATTTTATTAATAAAGAATATGCTATTCTTAAAACGTGACGAAAATTTATTGAAATTCACACATAGACATATTTGAGATATCTTTTTCAATCTCGACAATACCAGTCAAGACACGCCATGATATTGCACCCCCTTATATATTTCAAAGGGCAGTTATCATAGATAACACACAGTTGTTATGCTCTGCCTTACCCTATCATGTATGAACCTGTACAAAGCACTATATGTCTGTCATTACTATTTGATAAGTCCTGATTTTATGGATATTTTTACAACAATGCCATGCTAGTGTCGGAATATTGTTATGACATACAGCTTAATGTGAAGTCATGATCAATAAATAAAATATTTTCAAGGCGAAACACAATAGGTGATGTGAAGACGTTTAACATTATCTATGTTTCATCAGTTTGTTTTGCTACAGTTAAATAGATGTAATCGTAGCTCTTATATTTAAACTTCTAAAAAATTTTTTTTTAACAAACATGCAGGTGAGATAATATTTATATTTAGATAAACTGCAGGCGTGTTTTATATGTGTTTAATATATTGCACGTGTCACAGTACGTTACATATATGAGTTGTTTTAAATCGTCCTTAATTTTTTTCCCTCCCAGCTGTTTACATTTAGTTGCCAACTGCCAATCTTCAACTTATCAACAGATACAAAACAGACTATAAAGAATATTGTTTAAAGCGTTTCGTTAGGAACACTTAATTTATATCTCCATCAAACAGAACTTATCTTCTTCTCTGCAGCTGTTGTGTGAATATTTTAAAAACTCGCCAGTAAGTTGAATAAATCGTTGTTTAATATAAAGTTTTAAAGTTAGATTAGAGCTATATATGCTTTCTTAGATAGAATCTATCTAACTATCTTTTATTGTAAACTCCTACATGTACTTCTTTGGGACATTTTCGCGGTTCTTTTGAGATGTTGGAGCACGTGACATATTATTTTCATATACAATGGTATATATGATGTCAAAATAAAAATACCACTCATTTGAAATTAAACCTATCAACATAACAACTATAAGAAATGCATAAAAAACATACTATGGAATGAATTACAGATAATGTTTTACGTTAGAAATGTATTGGTAACAATTGAAATTCAAAGGAAATTTTTAAAAGATCAAGGTAACAATGAAAAGGCGTCAGAAAAAGCTGAAGGATGTAAAAGAAATGCCATAGTAACGATGCTTATAATAAATCAAGAAGCGACAGAGACATCAAAGTAAAAAATGAAAAAACATAACGGTACCCATTGAAACACCAAGGTCCTATATCATGGAAACCCTAGGGAAACAATGAAAGAATCAAGGAAACATTTTTTTTTTTAAATTACAATGATGACATAACGGGAACCGTTGAATCATTAGGATAACAATAGAAACGTCATGTAACGATATACACATGTAAGTAACAAGAAAAACATCTGGCACTATAGTAACATAAATAACAATTAAAAAACATCTGGTAAGCTCCAATAAAGATATCAAGTTAATAATCACAATGTGAACATCAATTTCGGTTTGTTTCTGTTTTACGTCCTATTAACAGTTATAACCAATTAAAGACGTGCCAGGTCCTGGTAGTGAAGGAAAACCTGGATATTCCGGAAAAAACCCACCGACCTGCGACCAGCAACTGGCGATCTCCCAACGTAGGCCTCAAAACCGTGGCCTAGATTTGGAGGGCCAGTGATCATAGACGGTCAGACGCCTAAACATATCAAGATAACTATGCCTGAATATGTGTTCGTGTAGCTAAAGTATATCAGAATGTGATCTGGTACCATATATAGTATATCAGAATGTGTACTGGTACCACAAATAGTATATAAGAATGTGTACTGGTACCACATACAGTATATCAGAATGTGTACTGGTACCATATATAGTATGTCAGGATGTATACTGGTACCATATATAGTAAATAAGAATGTGAACTGGTACCACATATAATATATAGTATATCAGGATATATACTGGTACCACATATTGTATATCAGAATGTGTTCTGGTACCACATATAGTATATCAGAATGTGTAGTGGGACTACATATAGTATATCAGAGTGTATACTGGTACCACATATAGTATATCAGAATGTGTCCTGGTACCACATATAGTATATCCGAATGTGTACTGGTACCACATATAGTATATCAGAATGGGTACTGGAACCATATATAGTATATCAGAATGTGTACTGGTACCACAAATAGTATCTCAGAATGTGTACTGGTACCACATATAGTATATAAGAATGTGTACTGGTACCACAAATAGTATATCAGAATGTGTACTGGTACCATATATAGTATGTCAGGATGTATACTGGTACCATATATAGTAAATCAGAATGTGAACTGGTACCACATATAATATATAGTATATCAGTATATATACTGGTACCACATATTGTATATCAGAATGTGTTCTGGTACCACATATAGTATCATGAATGTATACTGGTACCACATATAGTATATCAGAATGTGTTCTGGTACTACATATAGTATCTCAGAATGTGTACTGGTACCACATATAGTATATAAGAATGTGTACTGGTACCACAAATAGTATATCAGAATGTGTACTGGTACCATATATAGTATACCAGGATGTATACTGGTACCATATATAGTAAATCAGAATGTGAACTGGTACCACATATAATATATAGTATATCAGTATATATACTGGTACCACATATTGTATATCAGAATGTGTTCTGGTACCACATATAGTATATCAGAATGTGTAGTGGTATCACATATAGTATATCAGAATGTGTAGTGGTACCATATATAGTATATCAGGATGTATACTGGTACCATATATACTAAATCAGAATGTGAACTGGTACCACATATAATATATAGTATATCAGTATATATACTGGTACCACATATTGTATATCAGAATGTGTTCTGGTACCACATATAGTATCATGAATGTATACTGGTACCACATATAGTATATCAGAATGTGTTCTGGTACTACATATAGTATCTCAGAATGTGTACTGGTACCGCATAGAGGATATCAGAGTGTGTACTGGTACCACATATAGTATATCAGAATGTGTACTGGTACCATATATAGTATATCAGGATGTATACTGGTACCATATATAGTAAATCAGAATGTGAACTGGTACCACATATAATATATAGTATATCAGGATATATACTGGTACCACATATTGTATATCAGAATGTGTTCTGGTACCACATATAGTATATCAGGATGTATACTGGTACCACATATTGTATATCAGAATGTGTTCTGGTACCACATATAGTATATCAGAATGTGTAGTGGTACTACATATAGTATATCAGAATGTGTACTGGTACCACAAATAGTATATCAGAATGTGTACTGGTACCACATATAGTATATCAGAATGTGTAGTGGTACCACATATAGTATATCAGAATGTGTACTGGTACCACATATAGTATATCAGAATGTGTACTGGTACCACATATAGTATATCAGAATGTGTACTGGTACCACATATAGTATATCAGAATGTGTACTGGTACCACATATAGTATATCAGAATGTGTACTGGTACCACATATAGTATATCAGAATGTGTACTGGTACCACATATAGTATATCAGAATGTGTACTGGTACCACATATAGTATATCAGAATGTGTACTGGTACCACATATAGTATATCAGAATGTGTACTGGTACCACATATAGTATATCAGAATGTGTACTGGTACCACATATAGTATATCAGAATGTGTACTGGTACCACATATAGTATATCAGAATGTGTACTGGTACCACATATAGTATATCAGAATGTGTACTGGTACCACATATAGTATATCAGAATGTGTACTGGTACCACATATAGTATATCAGAATGTGTACTGGTACCACATATAGTATATCAGAATGTGTACTGGTACCACATATAGTATATCAGAATGTGTACTGGTACCACATATAGTATATCAGAATGTGTACTGGTACCACATATAGTATATCAGAATGTGTACTGGTACCACATATAGTATATCAGAATGTGTACTGGTACCACATATAGTATATCAGAATGTGTACTGGTACCACATATAGTATATCAGAATGTGTACTGGTACCACATATAGTATATCAGAATGTGTACTGGTACCACATATAGTATATCAGAATGTGTACTGGTACCACATATAGTATATCAGAATGTGTACTGGTACCACATATAGTATATCAGAATGTGTACTGGTACCACATATAGTATATCAGAATGTGTACTGGTACCACATATAGTATATCAGAATGTGTACTGGTACCACATATAGTATATCAGAATGTGTACTGGTACCACATATAGTATATCAGAATGTGTACTGGTACCACATATAGTATATCAGAATGTGTACTGGTACCACATATAGTATATCAGAATGTGTACTGGTACCACATATAGTATATCAGAATGTGTACTGGTACCACATATAGTATATCAGAATGTGTACTGGTACCACATATAGTATATCAGAATGTGTACTGGTACCACATATAGTATATCAGAATGTGTACTGGTACCACATATAGTATATCAGAATGTGTACTGGTACCACATATAGTATATCAGAATGTGTACTGGTACCACATATAGTATATCAGAATGTGTACTGGTACCACATATAGTATATCAGAATGTGTACTGGTACCACATATAGTATATCAGAATGTGTACTGGTACCACATATAGTATATCAGAATGTGTACTGGTACCACATATAGTATATCAGAATGTGTACTGGTACCACATATAGTATATCAGAATGTGTACTGGTACCACATATAGTATATCAGAATGTGTACTGGTACCACATATAGTATATCAGAATGTGTACTGGTACCACATATAGTATATCAGAATGTGTACTGGTACCACATATAGTATATCAGAATGTGTACTGGTACCACATATAGTATATCAGAATGTGTACTGGTACCACATATAGTATATCAGAATGTGTACTGGTACCACATATAGTATATCAGAATGTGTACTGGTACCACATATAGTATATCAGAATGTGTACTGGTACCACATATAGTATATCAGAATGTGTACTGGTACCACATATAGTATATCAGAATGTGTACTGGTACCACATATAGTATATCAGAATGTGTACTGGTACCACATATAGTATATCAGAATGTGTACTGGTACCACATATAGTATATCAGAATGTGTACTGGTACCACATATAGTATATCAGAATGTGTACTGGTACCACATATAGTATATCAGAATGTGTACTGGTACCACATATAGTATATCAGAATGTGTACTGGTACCACATATAGTATATCAGAATGTGTACTGGTACCACATATAGTATATCAGAATGTGTACTGGTACCACATATAGTATATCAGAATGTGTACTGGTACCACATATAGTATATCAGAATGTGTACTGGTACCACATATAGTATATCAGAATGTGTACTGGTACCACATATAGTATATCAGAATGTGTACTGGTACCACATATAGTATATCAGAATGTGTACTGGTACCACATATAGTATATCAGAATGTGTACTGGTACCACATATAGTATATCAGAATGTGTACTGGTACCACATATAGTATATCAGAATGTGTACTGGTACCACATATAGTATATCAGAATGTGTACTGGTACCACATATAGTATATCAGAATGTGTACTGGTACCACATATAGTATATCAGAATGTGTACTGGTACCACATATAGTATATCAGAATGTGTACTGGTACCACATATAGTATATCAGAATGTGTACTGGTACCACATATAGTATATCAGAATGTGTACTGGTACCACATATAGTATATCAGAATGTGTACTGGTACCACATATAGTATATCAGAATGTGTACTGGTACCACATATAGTATATCAGAATGTGTACTGGTACCACATATAGTATATCAGAATGTGTACTGGTACCACATATAGTATATCAGAATGTGTACTGGTACCACATATAGTATATCAGAATGTGTACTGGTACCACATATAGTATATCAGAATGTGTACTGGTACCACATATAGTATATCAGAATGTGTACTGGTACCACATATAGTATATCAGAATGTGTACTGGTACCACATATAGTATATCAGAATGTGTACTGGTACCACATATAGTATATCAGAATGTGTACTGGTACCACATATAGTATATCAGAATGTGTACTGGTACCACATATAGTATATCAGAATGTGTACTGGTACCACATATAGTATATCAGAATGTGTACTGGTACCACATATAGTATATCAGAATGTGTACTGGTACCACATATAGTATATCAGAATGTGTACTGGTACCACATATAGTATATCAGAATGTGTACTGGTACCACATATAGTATATCAGAATGTGTACTGGTACCACATATAGTATATCAGAATGTGTACTGGTACCACATATAGTATATCAGAATGTGTACTGGTACCACATATAGTATATCAGAATGTGTACTGGTACCACATATAGTATATCAGAATGTGTACTGGTACCACATATAGTATATCAGAATGTGTACTGGTACCACATATAGTATATCAGAATGTGTACTGGTACCACATATAGTATATCAGAATGTGTACTGGTACCACATATAGTATATCAGAATGTGTACTGGTACCACATATAGTATATCAGAATGTGTACTGGTACCACATATAGTATATCAGAATGTGTACTGGTACCACATATAGTATATCAGAATGTGTACTGGTACCACATATAGTATATCAGAATGTGTACTGGTACCACATATAGTATATCAGAATGTGTACTGGTACCACATATAGTATATCAGAATGTGTACTGGTACCACATATAGTATATCAGAATGTGTACTGGTACCACATATAGTATATCAGAATGTGTACTGGTACCACATATAGTATATCAGAATGTGTACTGGTACCACATATAGTATATCAGAATGTGTACTGGTACCACATATAGTATATCAGAATGTGTACTGGTACCACATATAGTATATCAGAATGTGTACTGGTACCACATATAGTATATCAGAATGTGTACTGGTACCACATATAGTATATCAGAATGTGTACTGGTACCACATATAGTATATCAGAATGTGTACTGGTACCACATATAGTATATCAGAATGTGTACTGGTACCACATATAGTATATCAGAATGTGTACTGGTACCACATATAGTATATCAGAATGTGTACTGGTACCACATATAGTATATCAGAATGTGTACTGGTACCACATATAGTATATCAGAATGTGTACTGGTACCACATATAGTATATCAGAATGTGTACTGGTACCACATATAGTATATCAGAATGTGTACTGGTACCACATATAGTATATCAGAATGTGTACTGGTACCACATATAGTATATCAGAATGTGTACTGGTACCACATATAGTATATCAGAATGTGTACTGGTACCACATATAGTATATCAGAATGTGTACTGGTACCACATATAGTATATCAGAATGTGTACTGGTACCACATATAGTATATCAGAATGTGTACTGGTACCACATATAGTATATCAGAATGTGTACTGGTACCACATATAGTATATCAGAATGTGTACTGGTACCACATATAGTATATCAGAATGTGTACTGGTACCACATATAGTATATCAGAATGTGTACTGGTACCACATATAGTATATCAGAATGTGTACTGGTACCACATATAGTATATCAGAATGTGTACTGGTACCACATATAGTATATCAGAATGTGTACTGGTACCACATATAGTATATCAGAATGTGTACTGGTACCACATATAGTATATCAGAATGTGTACTGGTACCACATATAGTATATCAGAATGTGTACTGGTACCACATATAGTATATCAGAATGTGTACTGGTACCACATATAGTATATCAGAATGTGTACTGGTACCACATATAGTATATCAGAATGTGTACTGGTACCACATATAGTATATCAGAATGTGTACTGGTACCACATATAGTATATCAGAATGTGTACTGGTACCACATATAGTATATCAGAATGTGTACTGGTACCACATATAGTATATCAGAATGTGTACTGGTACCACATATAGTATATCAGAATGTGTACTGGTACCACATATAGTATATCAGAATGTGTACTGGTACCACATATAGTATATCAGAATGTGTACTGGTACCACATATAGTATATCAGAATGTGTACTGGTACCACATATAGTATATCAGAATGTGTACTGGTACCACATATAGTATATCAGAATGTGTACTGGTACCACATATAGTATATCAGAATGTGTACTGGTACCACATATAGTATATCAGAATGTGTACTGGTACCACATATAGTATATCAGAATGTGTACTGGTACCACATAAAGTATATAAGAATGTGTACTGGTACCACATATAGTATATAGTATATCAGAATGTGTTCTTGTGCCACATATAGTATATCAGAATGTGTACTGGAACCACATATAGTATATCAGAATGTGTACTGGAACCACATATAGTATATCAGAATGTGTACTGGAACCACATATAGTATATCAGAATGTGTACTGGTCCCACATATAGTATATCAGGATGTATACTGGTTCCATATATAGTATATAGGAATATGTGTACTGGTACCACATATAGTATATCAAGCTGGTACCATATATAGTATATCAGAATGTATACTGGTACCATATATAGTATATCAGAATGTATACTGGTACCATATATAGTATATCAGAATGTGTACTGGTAACACATATAGTATATCAGAATGTGTTCTGGTACCACATAAAGTATATCAGAATGTGTTTTGGTACCACATATAGTATATCAGGATGTATACTGGTACATGTACCACATATAGTATATCAGAATGTGTAGTGGTATCACATATAGTATATCAGAATGTGTAGTGGTACCACATATAGTATATCAGAATGTGTTCTTGTACCACATATAGTATATCAGAATGTGTACTGGTAGCACATATAGTATATCAGAGTGTGTGATATGGTACCACATATAGTATATCAGGATGTGGGTTATGTACTTACATACAGACAGAGGTATCCAGGTCTTTGTCTCCACGATACTCACCCACGGGAGTATCTACCTCGTTCCCAGGTACCTAACAGGATCTTCTCATTATTTACTTAAAGACACGCCCCCACTAGAATTGGACAGATTTATAGCTTTATTTTTACTAAATGTAAATTTGGTTCTTTGAATTAGCTGTATTTTGTAGATAACATTCAGACTGCTGTTACGTGGCGGGTTACAAAGTGGACACAAAATTCCAGGGTGCACGTTTGTAAATGTGTATGGAAGTTTTCAGGGACGGACCTTTTAAACGCTGACCTGAACCCTTGAAACGCATCGTCAATTTTCTTTTATATCAATGTGAAACAACTAAATTAACCTTCTTTAGATTGAAGTATTATTCGTGTCTATAGTTTACATATACAATACACAATACGGAAAATATCCAACGACGTTCATGCATACAAGTATAGCCCAATGTTTGACATGATTTTGAATTATATTTTACAACATCAGACATAGATTGTACCCTCAAAACTTTGTCGTCCCGAACACTTTCCATTTTGTTTTGTGTAGATCTAGGTATTATATAATATTTGCACATATAATTTAAAGAATCACAAAAAATATTATATCATACCATCTGGAACACCTTAAAAGTCCCTTTGCTAAAAAGCCGAGGTGATCCGAATGACGTAATAAGCAATAATCTATGATATAACCAGGGCTATACACACACATGTAAACAGAGTAAGGTAAACCATGCAAGCTGCACTGTTAAAGTCATAAATCGATAGTGAGTGGCCATATTAAAATGGCATTCATCATCACTGTTTAAATAGTGTCAGATGTCGTGTAAGTGTTTATATGTCTAATGTGAAATATTGCATTGATTTACGTTCGTATTTACACCATGTCAATGCCAATATATATTTTGATCTCCAACTCCACACAAAGAGTTCTCTGGCATGCTGACTCACAGATAGAATATGCATTATCCAGGTGCACGTTCAAACAAGGGAAATCGACAAATATTCCTATTTGGTTTGCTTACCATAATATCGAAAAACGATTCTCAATAAGTATGAATTATCTGTCTAATATCAACAAAACAATTATCTGTTATGTTTTTGTCGCCAATTTAAGAAGTACAATTGTACGTAATCTATTTTTTAAGAAGTAATAAATTATATAGAGAACAACTTTGCGAACAGTAAAATTCGCGCATTGCGACGTTGAGTTACAATAATGTAAACTTTTTTTATTATTATTATTGGCAAATTATCACCAACGTTGTGATTATGACGTCACAGTTGTAATGACGTCATAGTTAATTAAAGTATCAAACCTATGACAATGCAGAGGAATTGTAAATAGTATAATATCATATCTAGTATTATACTTATCAACACAACAGTAAAATACATAATATATAATAAGAATTGATATCAGCCACTGTACTCACGTAATCAGATATTGTTTGAAGTAGAAAGATACAGGACTATAATTTCCTTTCATGTTCCGATAGCCTCTGCTCCGCTCATATCCAGTATACGCTATTCAAACACTAATAATAGAGGGGAAACTGTTTAAAGTATTTCAAAACATTGGGTACAAAAAGAGATGTGGCCCGGATCTCATTCAAAACATATTGTGGTAATGAGGAAGTAGTTCTATTTTTTCAAGAGCAGCTATAGTGACAGGTTAATCAGATATCGGAAGTCAGAGACCAATCAAACATGATCTATCTCGACAGGTATAGGCAATAAAGAGCTACGCTTCGAATATATCATGTCTATTTTTTTAGGCACCATACGTCATTCGGATATGATACAGAGCAAGGTTTACATCATTCAACAAGTAACAATCCGGGCTGCTTTAATGGGTAGAAAAACACTGCCCACGATCAGCATCACTAGTGCCTGAGATATCGGAGTGACACTTTCCTAATTCCAACTCTTGTGACCTAGTTATCACAGTAACACCTCCCAAACGTTAGTGACTTAGGTATCACAGTAACACCTCCCAAACGTTAGTGGCCTAGGTATCACAGTAACACCTCCCTAACATTAGTGACCTTGTTATCACAGTAACACCTCCCCAACACTAGTAACTTTGTTATCACAGTAACACCTCCCTAACAGAAGTGACCTAGTTGTCACAGTAACACCTCCCCAACACTAGTAACTTAGTTATCACAGTAACACCTCCCTAACAGAAGTGACCTAGTTGTCACAGTAACACCTCCCCAGCACTAGTAACTTAGTTATCACAGTAACACCTCCCAAACACTAATGACCTAGTTATCACAGTAACACCTCACTAACACCAATGACATTGTTATCACAGTAACACCAACCCAACACTAGTGACCTAGTTATCACAGTAACGCCAACCCAACACTAGTGACCTAGTTATCACAGTAACACCTCCCCAACACTAGTGACCTAGTTATCACAGTAACACCTCCCAAACACTAGTGACCTAGTTATCACAGTAACACCTCACTAACACCAATGACATTGTTATCACAGTAACACCTCCCCAACACTAGTGACCTAGTTATTACAGTAACACCAACCCAACACTAGTGACCTAGTTATTACAGTAACACCTCCCCAACACTAGTGACCTATTTATCACAGTAACACCTCCCCAACACTAGTGACCTAGTTATCACAGTAACACCTCCCCAACACTAGTGACCTAGTTATCACAGTAACACCAACCTAACTCTAGTGACCTAGTTATCACAGTAATACCTCCCCAACACTAGTGACGTAGTTATCACAGTAACACCAACCCAACACTAGTGACGTAGTTATCACAGTAACACCTCCCTAACACTAGTGACCTAGGTATCACAGTAACACCTCCCCAACACTAGTAACCTAGTTATCACAATAACACATCCTCAACACTAGTGACCTAGTTATCACAGTAACACTTCGATCCCCACCCTCACACTGTTGATTGACTTTTTACAATAACTGCTTACCTATCATCTACTCCAACACTTTAATCATGTTATCCTTTTGGCATCTCTCCACGTATCCTCTACCGGAATTGTTGACATCATCGATACTCCCATGCTGGTTTTCAGCACGAACGTTTTTAACAACATTTTAGATAAAAACTCGTGACGTATGACTCGTCGAGTGATAAGCAGTGTTTTCCCACCTCTGTTGGCACGTGCCTGTCACAGTAATCAGCGCGTATCAAGGAATCACAAGACAGCAATGTTGATTATACATCGATTATTCTCTTTGAAGATGAGCGGAGAGTAAAACACCTGCTTGATTTTTTCTGTACTGTTTAATGTTCAATTTGCCCATTACAACAGTACATAGATGTAAAACATGTATAAGAGCATAGTAAATGTAGCCTTGTATCTGGATTTCTGGCAAAATAATCGATGGTAGGTATGCTAGATTGTTATTGAAGGTAAGACCAATTGCAAGCAGGTACTGCATGAAAAGGAGAGGGTCTGATGCAGTAAATTACTGACTTATATCACGTATTGATGGCAAGACTACACAGGAAAAAGTGTGTGAAAAATGTGAAACAAATAATTATTACTATGTTATAACGTCAGTAGGTGTCACAAAAACCAACGCCTGAAGGACTGTTATTTAGTAACGCCATTGTGATCATTTACTAGCTTCATTAGGATAAAGGAAAGCAAAACCCAGTAGGTACAACAAAAACCGACGAATTTTTAAAGTAATCTTAAAATATTCAAAGGAAATGGTTTCATTTTAAACAATCGGTTTTTTTCTTATGCCTTGTGTGTTTGATGTTTTAACCACAGAAACAGCAGATAGATAATCTGCCTAAAATGTGGTTACCTCATCAATAAACGTACAAAATACAATTCGAAGATGTTTGCCACAGGAATATTAGAAACAAGAAATTTGGCTTTTAATTTAACGGTAGATTCCACATGAATCCCCTCATTTTTGTTTACACCGATATTAAACTAACGACGGTGGCCATGATTAGACACAAACCGATAGAGTTTATATGAGAGTTAGAGAGCCGTATTGGTGATTTTTGTTGTCTACTAAAGGGGGATCAGTGAAGGAAACTAGAGTGGGGAGTGTCACCTCCACTGATCAAACAGACGAGTTCTTCTCTAACATCTTCGCACCTGTGGAGATCATGAGGCGAGTTATCTACCCTTTAATGTTGGAAATGAAATCTGTTTTTTGTATTTTGATACCGTACCAATCCTAGCCACTAATGATATTTACAATCAAGTGACAAAGCTTAGAACCAGGACTTGCACCCCCTGTGAAACTACGTGAAGGGAATTACTTATTAAACTGACCAACTTCATAAATATAATCTTATCGTAAGTGGAATCCTATGGGTTCAGGTGAAGGAGATTCTCATAGATTACAAATATATATAACCTGTGTTAATATATATATTATGTTGAAATGTTTATAAAACGATTCGTCATCAGAGATAAAAGTTCATGGAATAAGGTTTAACAACTTCTTTTCACATCAGAGAGTAAAATATTATATTTAACTTTCAAAGAACTATGTTGATAAACATATGAAATATCAGATTATCAATTTCATCGAGTTTATAGTTTCAAGTTCATCGGCATGTTCTTTGTATTAATGCAATATACATCAGCTACGTTTATGCCAAAATCGGTAGTACTCCATGCTTTTCTTTCGTCTTCCATGTTAAGATCGAAATTGGAAAAAAAAATAACTTGATTATTTCATTGATATATATAATGGTACATATATACTTCAAACACGACAAATGTACAACGATGCCCATTCATAAACGCATTAAAACGATTTGATCAGAGACAGATAGTGTGTGTTACTTTTTTCACGAAATAATCCAGCAAGAAAAATAGTTATGTATTGGATAACATTATCGTTGTACCGAATTTACGACAGATAGTAATAATGCCATGTTTGCACATTTAAGAACATTGAGTTGTATGCACATTTTATTTATTGACATTATCGAGTATTCAAACATTACGGAATGTCTCGACAAGACAGCTTTATAACCGGAACACTTCATAAACATTTTTAAATCAAGTAGCTTCAGCTACCTTATAAAACCGAATAGAAGTAAGGCCTAAACCAGGTTCCTTTAATGTTCTGATCCAAGACATACCTACGCTAGATACCTTATTGATGAGACAAGTATGTTTTTACACAGATAATTATATGGCATGAAGGATACTTTAAACATTAAGTAAAATGTTTCAAATGACGTTGGTCATTTCAGTAATATATTCATATCAGAAAGAGTAATTTTTATGTTAAATCTGTTTCATGATAGATAAATATCATATACGTAATATATTGTATTCGGAATAAGATTCAAATAACAAAAGCTATGTTTGTTATGAAATTAAACAGGAATATAAAACTTACTTTGCAAGCTTTCGTCTCTTTTCCGTGCCAAGCAAAGAGTGTAAATGACCCGTGTCTCGACTCTAGACCGCTGACAACCAATTACTGCGCCACAGTGTGCCTTATTTCTGGTAATATTTTGTAGCTTGGTGGTATCCACAATGCCCGGAAGTAATGAAGTAAAACTTGGAGACGGTAACTCATGACCTACATTTGTATAAGTACCATTACTTAAGTTCCCGACCAGGGAAGTTTACTCAGCCGTTAATTATCGTTTGTTATCTCTTACTTCAATTTAAAAGTGATCAAACGGTCACGCTCTTTAAAACACCCCTAGGGCATCGAGTTCCCTGTTATGTCTGGCTGATGAAAGTCGGGACAACGATATAAAATCGGAGTTAAATCTTTTTCAACGAAATACTTATGCAAGCGTCAAGAACCGAGATTTTCTACTTAAGGTGAATTGTGTCCCATAACAGAGCCTGGGTCGCACTCATCTCCTTAAGAGTCATCGTACCACAGCCAAAAACGGTAACTAAGTATTGGAAATTGTTTGTTTTTCTTTCGGCATGACTATAGCTTTGATAATTCATTTCTGTAAAGGAAACCATACCGTGCGGGACTTTAATAAGAAATAATAAAGACGAAATTAACACAATATAATCAACAATATTGTTCTGAGTGAAAAAAAACCAAAACAGCGGGGCTAGACAGGGATTCGAATCCTGGACTTCAAATTGATATATATACTATCGCTCTATCTTACCGATTGAGCTACCTTGTCAACAGAAGCGTCTTGGTCCAACTGTGTGAAACAGTTATATACAAAGGGGGGTTAAGAGGAGTTTACTGTTTATACGGGGAAAACCACAGTGCAGTGAAACAGATATCCTTAAATAAAGATACACGATAGCACTAACGGAGTATTCTACGGTAGTTAGCCAATACAATGTACCGTGATTAATGCAGCTGTTAAATGAAAACATACGTTCTGTTGTTATCATAAACGCTTAATTGCATCCACGCTGTGCATTCGCTAACCGTGAACCACATGCACTGATTTTGTTTTTTAGAGTTTTTCTATTTGTGAAAATGGTGGCTTCCTCCACACATTAGCCAGTGGTTGATGTGACAAATCAGCACGAACTTGATATCTACGATGATTTACTTTTTAATGATAAGATTTCAAGCAACACAATAAGTTGATAAGATTAATAAGCGATCAACTTTCTCTTCAAATTCCCGCGAATAGATACATTTTGGGAAACCTTAGTGAATAACATTAAAAACACAAATAATTCACCAGATAGTAAATATTATTCCCCAGAACAAAAATGACAAAACGGAATTGATATTCTATTTTATATAATGATAAACAAAATTTGGAAAAAATGCAATGTAACATCTAACTGATATTAAAATTAGAATATAATGATATTCTTTGCACGAAGAAGGGCCAGTAGAATTTTTGACGTCATTCCCTCAAAAAAAACCCATTAAATATGCTTCATTTATTCTTCATCTTAGTAAGGTATGTCAATTACTGGCTAAGTTGCATAATACATATTTATGTGACTAGTGAATATATTTGCATTATCAATTAGTGACTGCGTTGGCGATTACAAGCCCTCCAAACTGGTTCGTGGGTTCGGAGCCTACGTTGGGCAGTTACCAAGTACAGTTCCCAGATGGATGGGTTTTCTTCAGGTACTCCGGTTTACCTCTACCGCCAAAATCTGACACCTCCTTAAATGGTCATGGCTGGTAATATTACGTAAAACACTAAACAAACCATACCAAGCCAAGCATTATCGATGAAAAAAATTGTCTTGATTTCTGTCGGGTTTTTTTTGCTCAAAAACTACGTCCAAAAGTGTAGAGTTTATCTGTGACTTACATTTATATAGTAATATTATATATTTGTGTATGTTGTGATTTCTATAACGTGATACTTCTGTTTACGTTCCATGTGTGATGTTCAGAAATATGATTGACATTAACAAATACATGCGTATTGCGTGACTGGTCATTAGGTCGTGTTAATTGTCTGTTGGTTGTGTCTAGACAAGGATCAAGAAAGGGAAATAAATAATATATTTCAGCTTCAACATTCAATATAAAAACCGATGGTTGACAAATAAGACGACAACCGTGACCGTGAAGAGACAACTAAACAAAAGGAAAGACGACAACAGCAACTGAGGAGACACCAAAACAAAAGGAAAGACAAAAACAACAACTGAGGAGACACTAAAACAAAAGGAAAGACAACAACAGCAACTGAGGAGACACCAAAACAAAAGGAAAAACAAAAACAAATGAGAAGAAAGTCGAAACTAAGAGTCAATTTGAAATGAAAACATGAGAGATCAAATATTTATCAAAACAAAACAAAAGACAACATAACCCACTGCAAAAGGCCGCAGGTTACACAAATTGCTTGCGCAGGTTAAACACTCGGCTAATGTATCCCGTCACATCAAGGAAAAGACCAAGAATCTAAGACAAAGTGGAGAAGACTTTTATCCTGGTCCACAATCAAATAGCATAGGTAAAACAAAGATGATGACGATGCTGACTATGATGTGTATTGGTCAACAAGACACACGTATCCACAGTTTGCCTAGAACAGGCTTTCGAGTAGAAAGTCGTCAAATATGACTTGTAACTCAATGTGCATTGGAGACTTGTAAGTTACTACCGAGGAAAGGATAATAAACGCTCGTGACAATGAAGTCGTCTTTCGAATCCATGGGTTACGCTTTAGAAAACTATCTTCTTTATATAGTGAGGATGCACTAAAGTCGTCATATTGCCGTATAGTTCTGTAGTGATGAAATATTTTGGGAAGGTAAGGGTATCTTGTTTGGCGTCTGGAGTCACGCTGTCCCAGACATAGACCAATTGTTAGTTATAGTGAGGTGTAATATCCAATGTCTGTAGCATGGCATTGCCAGAAACGGCAATTTACAAGTAAAAAGTTGGATTTAGTTGCTCATGCGACAACTGTTAGCACTAATACCATCGTAAAAAAAGCTACCGACAAAAACTATTAAAAAAAATCTGACACTAATTTGTATGGCAAAGTTCACGATTCCTGCTAAACTCTTTGAATAAACAAATATCACCAAACGCAACTCTATCAATAAGGTAAGTCGAATATGCAACCGACAGAGAGATATATTAAAGAAACAGATGTACGTACCCAATGTAGCGTTATGTCTGTCCACTCTACTGTGATGACGCTGTACTGACCAGGATTACTTGGTACATGTACGGATCGTATACAGACTAGTATGGGGAGTATGGGATAACAACAGCTGCAGGCTGTCTGGCAGAAAGGTGGGAGCTCTCATCAATTCAGAGGCAACGTGTCATGTTGAATTACACAGGAATTGCGCACTGTCATGTTTGTAAACATATACGACCCTCTCTCCCCCTCCCCCTCCCCTTCCCC